>NC_041369.1:3417919-3577919 GCF_900634415.1 Cottoperca gobio | reverse complement strand
CCTACTACCTAAAAAGGAGTCTACTTTGTAATTCAGACTCAAACCCTAGGCCGTGCACCAAGCTGTAAATACAACAATGACATATCAGTTCTTGTTTGCAGCGAATACAGACATTAGCATTCTGTTTTGAACAGCCCGATCTCAGAACCAATTGGCTATTGCTATGATAACAATAGCCTTTTGGGACAACGGGCTATATTTTCTGTTTACTGTCTTTCACTGTTTATAGCCTGAATAGTAAATTGAGAAGTGAGAAAGGAGTTGGAGTTGTGAGACAACGTCTATGACCCGATTGTTTCACGAGTAGCCAGTTTACGAGCTCATTTTATATTAAAAAGCTAAATTGTTCCGAGATTGCATTTCTACCAATGCGTTCCGCGTCTATTGCTCTCCACATTGACTGTTTCAACTAAATGTTGCTCCAACGTCATTGCTCAATACTACTCGGACTACAAACGGCAACCAGATAGTTTCCAATGCTTAATTCCTGTTCCATTGGCTACAAATTCTACATGTGAATGCATAATTACATTACAGTTCATTTAGCTGACACTTTTGTCCAAAGCGACTTACAATAAGTGCAAATGATCATCAATACAGCAATAATCTTACACGTACATTACCTTCAAAATAATGTGTTTAACTGACCGCCAAGTCCAATATCTATCTTCTTTTAGGTCTGTTTTGGTCTCCATAAGGAAATATCAGCCCCAAGATATTCACCAGCTCCACTATATACCCAGTAACTTTCTAACTCACTAAGTAGATTTACTCTGCAAAATTGCAGACTGTTGCTTACTGCCTGCCAGCGTACAGTGGGTTTATCAGAGCTTTTTCGATGAAAACTGTTGCCAGCCTTTGAAACAAACAGTGAATCAGACCAGTGAGCTTTCAAAAAAAATGCCCTGCTAGTTTTTCCGTCAAAGCTGGATTTCATTTCCAAAATGATCTGAATGATCTGTTCCTGTCTGCTAGCTACTAAAGATCCTTAGCAGCTATGTGCCCAATTACTCCAGCCAATAGTCCAAACAATGTTTTGTATCCAGGCAACATTCTGGATTAGCATGTTCTCCATGATAACATACTGGAGATGATAAAAAAGAAAAAAAAAACATTTACAACTTTACACAGCAATCATCTTTGCTCCACTTTCTTTTCATTTGTCTCTTGGTGTGTCCGCAGGAACAAGTCCCTGACCGCTGTATACACAGCCGGTTGAAAAAAAATAATATGAAAACCTAATTAACTCCAGAGTGGAGATATTATCCAAACAGACAGAAAGAGAAGCTACACTTGTTTAAAGCAGTCAGCGCGGGTCATGCTCCATGAATTATTCAAGCTAGCCGGCAGTTTGCAGAGCGAGTTTTAAGTGGACAATGACCCTGTGCACACTCATTTAGCCTGCGCCTCGGCTAACAAGGCTAAGTATTCACCGACTCTCCACTATCCTCCACTAACAAGCTAATGGAATTTCAATCAAGAGGATGCACTGAATGGCTTAACATGGGTGAGCCTCGCTCTGGCCCTCAATACACACACACATATCAATATTCAATTAGATCTGTGGGTTTTTCAGGCTGGCCTTGTTAAGTAAGAAGTTGTGGAAAGGGAAAGCTTGCAAAGGTCAAAAGTCTAGTTCCAAGGGGTTGATAACTTAAATAGAAATCCGTAACTCTCTCTGTAATAACAACCTTGGCTCAGACAAAATGTGGGGTTTGGAAAAATGTAGTAACTCATAATGGAATGTAGAAAAATGCAGTTCATACAGTGAGAACTAACATGGCAAACGTGCTACTGTCAAGGATTATTAAAAATAATCACCCATTTTAGGACTCATGGACACATGCAAGTTCCATTTTAATCGCATAAATCTTTTCAGGTAAAAAGATAATGTGTTAATCAAATTAATGTGGTGTTATATAAGGGATTTTAAATACAATGCCATAGTGTGGAAAAGGTCAGTACAAGTGAGTAGAACACAGTTGCTTCACCTCAGTTAGACAGAGCTGCACTGGTGATTACACACCGGAGCAGGTTTATCACCCACAGCACACACAAACACACACTATATAGAAAGACATACCGTATATCAGGGCATTAATATGTAGATTGACTTTGATTTAGCATTTCTAGCTATGTTGGATTATTTCAATCTGTTCACCTGCCCATTTGTGTTCTTTGTATTCTGAATTTCCCCATAAAAACCTCAAATTCAATAAGTCGAGTTGTAAATAAATAGCCTTTAAACTAAAACGAAGGTCCATTTTAAGGCTTCTCTGTGTGAACGATGTGTGAATTTGTTTTGTGACCACGCACCACATATAGATAAAAAACAAACAAAAAAAAACACAACACAATTAGCCTGGATTTATTTTCCAGCTGTTGCGGCGCCTTAATTTCAGAGTTCATCGAATGTCAAATGAAAAGTCCTTGTAGCATTGCATTGTGGGAGAATGTCAATTCCATCTTATGTGCCAAACTAGTTGATGCGTTCAATTGAACATCTAAAAAAAAATGGGAGAGGGACAAAGAGAGAGCGAGCTTTATTCCAATTGGCTATGAGAAACAAAAGCCCACTCAACCTTGTTGATAGAAATTGCACTTGAGAGCAGAGCTGGCGAGTGCTACAGTAAATACTGATTAATTTAAATTCCTAATGAATAGGCACTGAGTCTGAGAGAAGAAATGTATTGAAGGAATGTGGCATGTATTCTTCACAGAGGTAAAAAAAACAAATGGATAAATAAAGGAGGGTGAAGAGGGGAATAATTAATTAGTTTGACAGAGTGAAGTGTGTATTCAAATTGAAGGGCACACTGACAAGGCGTGCGCACACAAATGCTCAAGATGTACAAGGTATGCAACAAAAGTTAAGCAGAAATCAAAGTCCAAGGTCTACGAGGTCTGTTCAAAAAATGCCCCATCAGTGTCATCGCTCAAACCTTTGTCCAAATACTTTTTCAAAGATCTCAGCCTGTTTAGCAGCAGAGCAATAACACCTCCAGTGACTGGGAAACATGCAGAGAGGTGTAAAGACGTGTGAAGCTTTGTGTCATTTGAGTTACAGTCTTGTCACTTATTTTATAGTCATGTCTTGGTGTTATTAAGTGGGGACATACTGTACTGACAAGCTTCCTTGATGGGTCTTTATCATTTGATGTAATGTCACAGGAAACTTGTTTTGTCTTTACGCGCAGCACTTCATTGCCTCCGTGTTTGTATTTTGTCCCATTCTATATTGCGCTTCGCAGGTATACTGTTCTGTCTTTGTGTCGAAGAAAGACTTGACATGACATCTTTTTGCATTTCAACGGCCGAGACAAAGGCAGAACATGACGTGTGTGCACTGCCTGTCTACGAGCGAAGAAGAAAAAAACGAGGGAGAAAGAGAGGGATAAGGGAGAAACGTTATGCAAATGGGTTTTATAAGTCGAGTCGGGCATGTTGTCGTGACACTGTCTATATTTAAAACAGGTCACCTTAACCCCACCCCCGCTGTCTCAATGACAGACACCGAGTGAGGCTGCACTGACATCTGGATGTTCCACAATTGCGCCGACACACACACACACATGCATGGACACCAACACATGCACAAAATCAAAGGCATTGCTGGATCGTATTTGCATACTCAAACACACACACAATGCACATCCGACACACACACACACACACACACACACACACACACATACACAAACACACACACACACAGCATGACAATGCCTGTGATATATGTATATATGTAAAACTGGCCAGCCCATTCTCCACAGACCAGCACCCAATCATTCCAGCGCGCTGAGCATAGAGACAACCAGTCAGCCACTCAGAGGTGACAGAAGAGAATACCTGACCCCAGTGCATTCACCCTTTCCTCCATCCATCCCCTCCCCTCCTTCATCTGCTGGCCCCCTCGCATTCCCTCACTCCTCCATATTCAACAACAGTGGCATGCATGCATACGAGACCCGATTTTATGGGGCCATCAAGTGGCCATGAAGAATGGCTACCGCCTATTTACACCCACCCTCCAGGCCCTCAGGCTGTCCATTTTTAATGGAGACGAGATGACCAGAACTCCCTCTCCATCCTTCATCCCTTGCCCCTTTCAATAATTTCATCGCCTAATTTGCGTATTTTTTACTCCCTATCTGTGCCGCCTTGACCTAGATACCAGTGAAGTAGAGTGACACTTCTCCCCTGGCCAGAGCGGGACCCCTCATATCTTGCAACCACTACCCCAACATATTGGCATCTTTCTCTCCCTTTATTTTCCCATCATTCTCTCTCCCCACTCTCTCTCCACTGTCCATAAAATATGCCTTGGCGTTATCTCTCCCCCCACGCAGGAGAATAATGAAAGGCAGTGGCATGACAGATTGGACATAGATGAGATTGCCGCTGTGACTATATGCACGGCTCGCCTCGGCCCCAGCTTTGCATCTGAAATGGAAAAAGGGTGGAGGGTATGTGTGTGTGTGGGTGTGGGAGGAAGGAGAGGGGGGGGGGCTGGGGATGTTGGGGCAAGGGGTGACAGTAGGCTTGAGGGGCAGTGGGTGCAGTGTTGTGGGAGGGGTGGGGGGGTTGTAGCGGGTGGTAGTGTGTGAGGGAAAAAAAGGGGGATGGATGGGTCTGTTCGGCTCATGGGTTTGACGTTAAAAGGGAGGCAGATTCCAAACTGTGTGTTTGTGTTTGTATGTTTGTATGAAATGACAGTCAGAGGGTCAATTTTTGATCAGTTTGTCCGTGATAGAGTCGTAACACTTTATTAACTACGGCACTTCTTCTCATTTGAATGACCGCGCTAAACTGACGGACAGCTGCATGCAGGTTGAGATTACAGCCGGACTACAGCCGGCGAGCTGGGGCGTGAGGACTGAACATGCTGCCAAGATGGCACGATGCCAGCAGGCAACATGTAGGCACCTGTTACTGCTACAGCCGGACATCATGCTTAGCCACGGTGCCAACAACTGCTGCTGCAGCGGGGGGTTAACTGGGGCAGAGAGAGAGAGAGACAGCTAGTCTGCTCTGATGGAAATAGCCTTGTATTACACTGCTGTACTACTACTGGCGAGGATTAAATACATATTGTATACAAATTAAACAATACATGTATATAGATATATTATACCCATATATATATATATAAATATATATATAACATTTGAAATGTGATTATTTAAATTCATTTTACGCATGTTTTTGCTTTACGGTCCAGCGTTTAGGATTTAGTGGCATTTAGCGGTGAGGTCGCAGATTGCAGGTCACTGAGCAGCACTCCGCTCGCCCCTGCATTACGCCCATACTTACCATGGTGTCAGTAGGAAAAAACGAAATTCAGACGGTGGCTCACTATTACGCAGTTTCGCAACAATTAAGGCTATGACATTTCACAGTAAAAGCCTTGACATGTGTCAATGGGCCTTTGTGGCGCATGTGCAGGAAGAGTGTATTGATCGTAGTGTAACCGTGTAACCAAAAAAGGTGAAGTGTTCGAGATGAATTAGTCAAAGAGAATGGTGTTAAAAAGAGAAAGTCAGCGCAGCAGAGTGAGCGTGGCATAACGTGCTGTTATAGTGTTAATAGAATAAGTGCAGTGGAAATGTGCATTCTGCTGAATGGAAGCCCACTCCCTTTTTAGTTTACTACTTTTTCAATGTTTTAGTTTTTTTGGATGGTCAGAAAAAAACGACGGAAACTGAAGATGTCAAATGGATAACATTATTAACGTTGTTGCCAAATCAAAAAAAGTATATATTAATGGATTCATTGATAATGATAATAAGAATCTGTCTTAAAGTCATAAACAGCATTTGCTCTGTTATTCGGCAGAAGATGTGACGCACTTGCACGGGAGCAGAAGGACAAAATCTTTCCCTTTACAGTCACTGAGCGAGAATGTGGAGGAGAGAGAGAAAAGGATGAGGATGAGGACGAGGAGGAGGAGGGGAGTTAAATGGGTGTTTTTGGCACCGAAGCTTGAGCCATGTTGCGGCTAAGCTGAAAACGACACTGACATGACCCAGAGTGAAGCAGGTAAACAGGCCCAACCTGCTTTGCCTGGGGTGACCATCTGGCCCTGTCTCATGGCGAACCAGCCCGCAGGATGCATGCATGCACACACACACACACATCCTGTACTCTCTCACACACACGTACACACATGCTGGTGTACCTGGTGTCCCCTCTCTTTTTGTTTTTGTCTCTCAAAAGCTGACATGCTTTGGCTGCGAGCGACGGGAGGCATCAGGTAGGGGAACAAGCAAAACAGGTATATACACACACACGCATCTTGCACACACACACACACACACACAGACAGAGACACCATATGGTGATCGGGCACAGTGTTGTAGTCTTTAAGTGGTGCTAACTTGACCCGAGGCAAGAAAGACAGAGAGGGAGTGAGGGGAAGAAAGAAGCAGAGAGGAGGGAGTTGGTTAAAATTGTTGCAAATTATTGATGCACCGTTACTGATACCTGCTGGCACAACACGACTCTCTGTCTCTGTCCGTCCAGAAACAGGACAGACATGAAAACATATTTCAGCTATTAACTTTGGATTATTCCTAAAAAGCCTTCACACTGTCATGTTTTGATTTAAAACAACCTATCATCCTTACAAGTCTCCTCCAAAAAACCCTAATTAAAATTTATTCCGCTGCCATCAGCGACTTGTTCATTATGCAGAAACAAAGGCTCTTTGAATGAGAGCAGAAGAAAGGCTTTTCTGCTGTTATGTCTTGGCCTTTGCCAGGGACAGCGTGTATTGTGATGTTTCACACAAGATAAAATATTCATAACAATGAAGGGAGCAAAGTTCCAGTGATGGCAGGGGGTGGATGAAGAAAAAAAAAAGTTAATGAATATGAGTAATCAAATTTGCTATCTCCTCCTTTTTTTTATTGAAAATCCTTTTTTTAGTTAATTAGAGCCTATTACTATTCTAATTGGCTGAGTCTTACACGTCCAGTTCAGTAGCGTCATTATGGAGCTATTAAAGAAGACCCACCGAGATGGCGGAACACAGAAAGCATAATCAACCAATCAATTAGGATCTTTGAGGAAAATGAGCTTTGCTACATTATCAGGTTTGATCTTATGTCCTTGGTTTGGCTGCCGTGTGTAAATCTTTCTTTCTTTTTTTCTTAAGTGGATACATCAGCCAAACGTCTAAATTATTTCATAGTCTTAGCCGGGATGCTTTATTTCTTTATTTTGTGAATCACTGCCAAGGGTAGCCTGTGATTCCGTGATAACCTTGTTTTTCTCAACATTTTGTGCCACATGGACATAAAAATAAAATAGATTAAATGTCATAGAATGCCAAGAAAATCAGTTCCAATCATTATTTAGTCAATTCAAAGCTTTGTAAATCTCCATTTGCATTCCAGACCTTAGATCATGTGTTCATTCTAGAAGCTCGCACAGGCTTTGCAATATCAATACAACCATATTGGTTTAAACATGAATTTCTCAAACTTTGTGTCCAGTTGTGAAGGATTGATTGTGACAATTGTACGCACGAGTTCTTTAGCTCTGTTTCTTTAAGGTGTCTGGCTACAGCAACCCACTCATAGGTCTGTAATGTGTGAGGGGACTGGGTGCTAATTAGCAGCTTTACAGCCAAGAGATAGTAACAGAGTGAGAGGACATGACCTAGAAAGAGGAGGAACGTAGTCGCAACATGTAGAGGCACCCCATTAATGCCAGTGTTCAAATGTTAAAAGTCACCTTTTCTTCATTCTTTTTCCCAAAGTTGTCGTGCAGTTTGATGCAATCCTCCTGCGTACACGGTTTTGAGTTTGACATACAGCGTTTCGTTTGGAGAAAGTTCAGCGGCTTTAATGTTTAAACTGGCAGCATGAAGGGGACATTTGTGCTTGAGTATTTCTACTCAGGGGAAATATTAGACTTATTATACTTATATACTTTTTGCTCCACCACATTTATTTTACAGATATGGTTAGTAACTTTGCTGATTAAGATTTAGTTTTTGCAAAATATACGATCAGCTTTTGCAATACTTTTTAATTTAATTTAATCATTTTAAGGCCTTTTGACATGACACAGTAGAATAAAAGCAATAATGTAAGTAATAAAACCAATGGTGGCTTCTTCCATTCCAGGGTACTGTGCATGCCTGCTCTCACAATGGCATATCTGACTGGCACACTTGAATATAATAGTCATTGTTAATATTATTAGTAACAAGTTAACTTAAACAAGTTCAAATATCTGCTGTGAAAAAGGTTAACTGACTGAATGAATACGGGGCGTTCAAGGACCCGGAGGGTCTGGATCTGCCCACTTTGCCCAGTTGGTAATTCTCATAATTACCTTTCATGTGCAAAACACAATTCCTGCATTTTGTGGCCCTTAACCACGTCAGCATTTACATTTATTCTAATGATGGACAATAGAAACAGAACGATAAAGTGCTGGATTTGATTGAAACCACAGACTGGCCGAAAATGAATTCTCGGGGCCGATATCAATATTGATATTTAAGACTTCTGAAGAAATCTGATAATTATATATTGGGAAACATTAGATTTTTTTTAACCTATAAAATAAAAGAAATGCTGACAATGTAACCGTTACACTGTTTTTTTTAATATTCTCAAAGAGATCTTTGATATTTCTACACAGCAATTTATTGTTACTGATCTACCGACATATACACAACACAACAAGTATCGGCCCCGAGAATTCATTTTCGGCCAGTCTGTGGTTTCAATCAAATCCAGCACTTTATCGTTCTGTTTCTATTGTCCATCATTAGAATAAGTGTAAGTATAAGATTTATCCACGGTCCACCTCTAATATTCATATTGTTTTTAGAGAAACTGGCTTTTGTACTTTGCATTACTTGAAACTTATCTCACCTTTATATTGTCTATTATGCATTCTGACACTAATTAACAGAAGGGCACCACGGCAGCTGAGAACTTGTCTTCACAGTTTGGGCGGATGGCAGGGTGGATCTTCTCTCACGCCAGCTTCCTTCTGAAGAGGAAGTGGAGCCTCGACTGAGGACAGAGAGGATATTATTTGTTGAAGGTGATGAATTATTAGATGTAGGTCACCAAAGTATCCGACTGGAAGGAGCCAGTGCTCACTTGATATTTGCTCCCCATTATAATGATAAAAACTACAAGGTCAAATTTGGACTCAAGCTGAAGTAAGCCAAGTTCTGCAGCTCTTCATACACATTTGAGCAGATTGAAGGGGAGATAGAATTAAACATAGAGACGGGGGGAGAGAATTATAATGATTTAAGCAATAAATTCTCAGTCTGCTGAAATTACGGCGGGCCCGAGCCGCCGCAGCCGCAGCAGCAGCTACGGAATCTGTAATTATCCCTTGAATTCAATAAAAGCGAGGAAGAACAAAGAGCGAGAAAAACAGTTCACTGTTAAGTAAAGCCGTTTTGTGAATCGCCACTACACTGGTACAGGATAGCACCAAAGATAATAGATCTTCTTCTTCTTTTTTTTCTACCTGAAGAGCAACTTCACAGGGGTGCCACAGTGTTCGGAGGCAGAATCGATAACACTATCAAAGGGCAGAATCTCAACCTTAATGAAAGGAAAGAAAATACTGCAGGCTACAGGCACTGAAAGACCACTAGAGATCTATGTGTATCAACACGCCTGAGTCTAAATATGAAATCAATTCATTACACCCTTTATTTCTTTCTCAAACACTGTCCGGAGCTGAGATAACACATTTACCTGCTACCTCCTTTATTTTCCCACTTCTTTCATTCTTTCGCTCTCTTTTTCTCTTCTCTCTCCCAATTAATGGAGAGACAAGCAGTGGACACTTTCCCGCGACGGAAGCAGCATAAATAGATTAAATTGCAGAAGAGATTATAATTTATCATTTCTTTATTAAAAAGTAATGCGGGCGAATTAACTTTGAATTAAAATCTATTTGCATGGCATTACTGGAATCATCTGTGTAATGGCTTAAAATCCCAAATGGGACATTGTTCCCTCCAACAGTATAATTGTGGAGAAAAAACTTTCTTTTTTTCTTTGTCCAGGAAACTGATAAGAAACCAGGGAATCAATCTGAAACTATTGGAACAGTGTGAGAGGTGAGACTTCTGTTTAAAAGAAAACAACTGACCACACCTTCATGTTATTAGATGACCTTTGATGTCAGCTAAACAATATGACAATATTAAAACTGACACAATAAACCTATAAAACGTAAAACCTCATGACAATGCCACACATTCACTGACGTTGGTTGAAAACTGCATTTGAACTTTAATGTTTGTCTCTTCTCGGGGTGCAGTCTAAATCCCGTCCAAACTATTTTTACACAGCTGATCAACACAAACACTACGATACTGTGGGACACTACACACTCTGTTGCAAGATACAATTCAAGCTTATCCTCGCCTTTTTTCTTACCTCTACGGCCGGGAAAGTGATCTAAATTAAATTCTATTTCATCAAACTTTTACATTCTGTTATCTTTGGAAACTTTGGGATAGCCCCACAGTGTAAAATAAAGTTCTGTGGATTTGAACAATGTTGAGTGAAATTGAATAAAGTGAAATAAAAGCAGTTTCATCGAGTTATCGTGAAGTGAATGAAAGCTGCCTCAGCCCCTCTACTTCCTAAAGCGTATGTACGCATGATGTACAAACCTGAGCAACCTGAGGCAAACATGTGAGCAGTGGTGGAAGAAGTATTCACATCATGTGTTTAAGTAGAACTACAGCAATGTAAGTATAACCCATTACAAGTGGAAGTCATGAATTTGAAATCATACATAAGCAAAGGTATTTTCAGTGAAATAGCTCAAGTTTCCAAAGTAAAAGGAGACATTATGCAGAACAATGTAAGTGTTGTGATATTGGATTGTTAATACTGAAGCATCAATGTTTATGTAGCATTGTACTTGTATGGCACTAACATACTGTGGAGTATATTTTGATTTATAACAATGCATTCTTCTTATGTTATGAGTGTAAAATTGTACTCAGCAAAAAGTAACTAGTAACCACAGGGGGTGTACACTTAGTGGAGTAAATGAAACGCAGTGGAGCTGAAGTACAAATGAGCAAAACATTGAAATATACAATCGTCAAGTCTTGTGCATGATTCTTTCCATTAAATGTTGCACGTGTGAGCAAGCGGCCGGTTTACAATACTGCCACCTTTTTAATTCAACTGTAAGCAGGGGTTGGGTTTATACAAATGAGTGTGGTAGAATTTGGTCGACCCACATGTGAGTCTTAATTGAATGTAAAACCGGCGGATCACCACCACTGGATTCACCTGGCTACAGGATATTCAACATAACATGGCTGCTCAGCTTCAATAACTCGTTTCATGGTGCAGTCTCATAAAATGGTTTAAAAGGAGGGGAGCAGGAGACCAAGAAAATAGAAAGAGGCAGACATTGATGAGCATTTTGATTGGCACACGACTCATGGGACGTACCAAATGAGGGAAGACCCAGGGGACGGGAGGAGATCTGATTAGCTGGGCATGGTGAAAATGGAGTGTACCACGACTAATTCAAGACAGAGCAATGAGAGATTGAAAAATCGCCCAAGCCTCATACTCCTCATTGCAGTTTTTATTGAAATTCAATACATCTCAACCAATGTCTCCTTGCCTCTCTGCCTCTCTTTGTTTTTACAGTGGACACACACACACACACACACACACAGACACAGACACACACACACACACACACACACACACACACACACACACACAGACACACACACACACACACACACACACACACACACACACACACACACACACACACACACACATAAGTTAGTTCATGAAACACACATCTACCATTTCAAATACACACACACAAACATTCACACGCTTACACACAGGCGCAGACTGAGGGCTCATTTTTCTCAGAGTGGAGTATGTTTTCAGTTCAATCATCACTCTTTGATACTGAGCCATTTTGCACATGCTCAAGGGCATGTACTGAAGATGTGGAGGAAGAGCGGGGAAACACACACACACACACACACACACACGCTCTAACATACATCCACTGATTGTGATTGGCCTGGATGGTTTGGGTGTTAAGGCAGTGGTGCAATAGTCTCCTGCACAGTGTCAGAGCCGAGCCCAGCTGTGGTGAGTATTGATATGGCTGGCACAGACAGGGGCATCCCGAGGCCTCAGCAGGCTTCAGCTTTAGTTAAGTGCAGCCATAACTGGCCAGAGAACAGCCAACGTATGAGGAGTGACAATGTTTAGTACGGGCTGCATGCTGGTTTTAACTGATGTGGTGTGATGAGCCAGCGTTATGTATTTCTGTTGCATTTTGAGTAACATTTATTCCAAAATGAAAAACATCATTAGCAAATGTCATGCTTCCAAATGCCAAATGCCATAGGGCGGAGACCGAGGTGGATGTATGCGTTTATGCGTTTATCAGACTTAAATTATTTTCATTTACGTCTGTAACTTCAGTAACGTATCAAACTTCCACTATAACTAAATACTATGACATAATGTCTGTGGGTTCTACGCCTGGTGCTTATGATGCAAACTAAAAGTGCCCCAAATATACTTTTTTTGGTGAAATTTGTGCTTCGGATCCCATCCTGCATAGCTGTACTTTTTCACAAAGAAAATGGTGTGATAATGTCTGAGACTGAGACAATGTAATTCATGTGCGCTCACACACACACACACACACACACACACACACACACACACACACACACACACACACACACACTCACACAGCCCACCTCTCCCTTTATACCCCCTAATGCCTCTTTCACACCAAAAGCAAAATCTATTTTTAATCTCTTTTCAGGGAGAAAGTTTTGTTCTTTTTTTATTAACTCTATATCTGTGTACTGTCTCCCCCTTCTTTTTCTCCTGTTTTCATCCCGCTGCCTTCTTACACCCGCTCCCTTACACATTTCTTCTTATCTCCATCTTGAATACTAACACATACTGTGTATGCTATATATACACACACACAAACACACACAGGCATATGGACAAGTTAATGCAAAATCACACTCCCAAACACACACACACACACACACACACACACACACACACACACACACACACACACCTTCCTCTAGTGACTTGTCCTCCCTCTCTTCTTGCCTTTCCCTTTCATTCCCTCACTCTCCGCATTTGCTTGGAAAATGTTTGAACTCTTCGGCTCGCTAAGATGTTGCTGAAACAGAATATGAATTAGTCCCTGTCTCTCACCCCCCCATCTGTCCCAATGCTTCTGCTGCTTATGCCTAAGAAGCTCTGCCCCCCCACCACCAACAACCACCAACCCGTCCCCATGCATAAATAATAAAACAATACAAAAGGAGGAGAGGCCCGCTGTCGAGGCACACATGAAAGAAGTGCTGAACTCCGAGCCCGAATGACAGGATTCAAAACTTCCTCAGAGAGCGAGCGGGATGTGGTGGTGAGCTCGGGTGTGGAGGGTTTGGAGTGGAGGGGGGGACAACGAAATGGAGCAAGTGTACATGTTCGTGTATGTAGAGTGTGTGTGTGTGTGCATGTGTGTGTTTACATCCATGCACTTGTTTGCTCACTCCACACTGCCCCTCCATGGAAATCTCTATATTTTAGTTTGAAATTATATTTTCCTTTATCTGCATTACTTTTAAAGATGATTATTATTCATCAGCAATTTTTCAAGTGTCATTTTTTATCAGAAGCCTTCCTGTGCTCAGTTCACTGCATTACCTGTTTGCCTAACATTACTATTGACTTCATTGGGTGAAGAGCCCCCTAAAACAAGCAGCATGTAAAACAAATATTATGTACTTTGACGCTAATTCAGTTTAAGGTGCCATATGTGTGTCGTGATTTTGCACTTCCTGCACAAAGACATATGGCTGATCTACACAACCATTGCTTCATAAAAATGTAGTTTGAATATGAAACACCTTAAAACTGACTTTCTGTTATAATATGTATTCTTGTGCAATACAGTTCATATAACATCTTTGTATTATTTGGAGTGGAAGCCATGGTGAGCAGGGATGCGTCCAGACTTCTGTTAAACGGGCCAGACAGGGACACACATAAACATTTAAATACAAGATTAAAGCCTTTTTTAATGAATAGTTAAAATGACAGTTAATATGTTAATTTATTGTTGGAAATGCATGCCAAATAATCATCTTTACATATTCAGATATGAAGTATTTATAACAGTATGAGGTGTTTTTAAGAAGCCTTTGATCAAATACATCGTATTCCTACAGTTATCTGTGAGTTAATCACGTACAGTACATCACACTGTGTGAAGCACTGCAGGCTTGATGCAAACACACACACACACACACACACACACACACTCAATGTTACTATCAGAAAAGTTGAACCTCTACATTAATTTTGTGGACATAACATTCAAATACATCCAATTTTGTGCTGACATGCTATTTATCATCTTCCCCTCTCTTTTAACCTCCTACCTTCTATCTTTCCCTCTCCCCATCTCTCCCCTCTTTCCCCTGCTCTCTCTCTCTGTCTGTCTCTCTCTCTCTCTCTCTCTGTCTCTCTCTCTCTCTCTCTCTCTCTCTCTCTCTCTCTGTCTCTCTCTCTCTCTCTCTCTCTCTCTCTCTCTCTCTCTCTCTTACTCTCTCCCTTTCTCTCTATTTTATGAATTCTGCATATGTAATAAGAGGGATTTTGTTGTCCCCAGACACCAATTTACATAAAGTGCATGCCATCATCGGTTCAAGAGAGGCAAATTATATCCCTGGCAACATCACACTTTCTCCTTCTTTTATAATTTATTAATTTTTAACACAGTGCAAGCTGGGGCTTGTTAGGACCATTTAGCCAGATATGCTAAATATTTCTCTCTTTAAAGCGCCTTCATCAATGAACAGCGACGGGGTGGGCTGGTACCTCGTAAAAATTATTGAATTAAGGACTCGGCCAATCGTTTAGCAATTCCCCCACAGCCGGAGCTGCAGCCCGCCCACAATCATGAGTGTGTGTGTGTGTGTGTGTGTGTGTGTGTGTCTGCTATACATGTATGTTGAACTGAGTTTTTTATTTATAGCATCAGGTTTAAATGTAGAATGTGTGTGTTGTTTAAATGTATAAAACATGTAATAGAAAACTGAGATTATAGAATGAAAATACCAGAATAATGACTAGATAAACTCTTTATAGCCAAAAGTATGTGGACACCTGACAAACAACACCGTCCTCATTCCAACATCTTGAGCATTGATCTGCTGTTGTAACAGCATTTCTCAACCACTTCAGGCTTTCCACCAGATGTTGGAACCTGCAGCGTTAGTGAAGACCAGCCCTGATGTTGAAAGATTAAATCTGGCCCACGATCGGCATTCCAGTTCATCCCTAAGGTGTTGGATGGGGTTGAGGTCAGAGCTCTTTGCAGGCCAGTTAAGCTCTTCCACACCGAACTGGGAAAAGCATTTCTCTATGGAGCCTGTGAAATTGTGACGTTGACACAAACTGTTGACACAAATTTGGAGGAAGAATACTGTCTTAAACTCTAGACCCAATTCAGGCCAAATTAAATTTGGGGTAGCAGTCAACAGAAATCAACCAACTTTTCCACCTTTTTTGTCCTTTTTTTTTGTCCTACATTGCTTTAGGCCCAAATTGAAAATGTGCATGCATACAGGTACAAAGAATGCACTTCATCAACTCTATTCACAAAGTGCATCATAATCATCATAGGAGAACATTTTATTTTGATGCAAGACAAAGAGTATGAAGTATAAAGTGATGGAAATATTGATACGTATTGCACATTTGGTTGCTGGAGCATCATTCCATTGCCAGTGTTGGTGTTCTTTCTCCATTTGGGTCCTTTAGCGTCGACCACAGTTGGGTGTTTTAGGATTGGATTTTACTGTCCATGGATCCCTTTTGCTTTAGACCCACAGGACTTGTAAATACCTCTGTTATGTAACTTTAAGATTGCCCTTAAATGGAACCATGAAAAACATTCCCACACAGAATTCTGTAGACAAGGGTGTCCACTTGGTTTAGTTTGTGTTCCTCAGGTCAACAAGTTTAATAGACCTTATGGCTATTTTCATTTGGTCTGTCTATCCTCAGATTGGGTTTCTTTTAATAAAAAAAAAAAAAAAATGATAAGTTTGTATCAGTTAGGATCTCATCTAAGTAGCATTAAGATGTCCCTTAATTGGTACTCAGCAAGCCCAAACCATGATAACCCCAAACCAAAAGAACACAAATGTATTTGGAAAGGAGTGTCCACATACCTTTGGCCATATAGTGGATTTGGTTTTCATCTTGACTTAGTTTGGCAGATCTGGGGCCTTACACGTCTTACATTCTTACACTTTAATCACACTTTTAATTAGATTTTCGTTGTAAAATCATCTGAAAGCAGATATAGCAAAACCGATGCAATATTCAACCCTAGAATAAGACAGGCAGATGTAATGAACCCATTCCCATGTGGGTAAAAAAAACCTCCCTCATGTCAGTGAACATCTATCAGTATTCTACTGTTTCATTAGGAGCAATGATGAAGGTGCAAATGCCATTCCAGCCAAACCTCTTTTAGCACCTCTGTTGGACAGGCAGCTTAACGAGACGTTATTTAGAATTAATGTAATTCACTGAGAGAGATCCGAGGTCCATTGTACCTTAGATGTGTCTTCTTTTGTCTGGGGCCCCGAACAATGCTCTGTCATTTTAGCAGAAGCTAATATGATTAAAGCACTCTGACAATAGACGGTGTAATTCATTTCATCATTAGGGATTGCGGACTGGGCCAGGAGAGATGAGGGGGTATCTTATGGAAGCTGCATGCTAATTCAGCCCAGCGGAAGAAGATGGACAGCCAAATGGAATTCAGCGGAAAACTATCACTTAGAGTTGAAACTTCAGAACAAGAACCACCTTTTTTTTTTTTAAATCCACCCCATCGTGTTAAGCATGGGGTGGAAAATCATCAATCATGTGAACTGAGGGGATTTATGAAGTGTAGTAATAGCAATAATCTGCAGTGCACTCCTGGTGAGGGATGGTGAAGGTGTATGTTTCAACAAGGGACGTCGCCAAAACACAAGGAGAGCTGCGCTTCTGGCTTTGAAAGAGTCTTCCATTTACTGGCGATTGTGCTCTATTACTGTTCTTAGTCACAAGAGATTGGACACTTAGCCTCTCCTGAAGGTCTGTTTCTCATAAGTGTCTGCACAGAGCTAGACGGTGCCATCTGACAAGTCTTTCATCTTCAGGGAGTGCCTGGCACTCTCTCTAAGCTCCCAGTCACTGGAGGAATACCACTTCACATGTTTGCCTATAAAGTTACATGCCCATTAGGACACCGCAGAAGAAGTGTGCAATATTTACCGTCTGGACGATTAGGAATAAGCCTCAAATAATATCAAATTCTGCTACTCGTACAAAGAAACTGGGTGCTAGCATGAGAACAAAAACACCATCCAGTATGCTTGACAGTGGGGGCCAAATTATGACAGAAATGCAGCATAGGTGGAAACTTACTGGAAAATCATTAGTTGCCAATTTAACTTTGAGTGCACTTTTTTAGGTTTAAAGACTCTTATTTGTAATTCCCAGGACAGCAGTCTGTGTCAAATAACATCACTGAGAGGTATTCAAGTGAAGTGTGTTTCATTTAAATGTCAAGCAAATCTACCATACTTGTAATTATAAAGGCTTGCATGTGTTGAACAAGTGGTTTGACTATCTTTGCTATTTGAGAAGTGAAGATCTCTAAAAGGTGATCATTCTTTGTTTGTTTTGTTTTTTTGTATACCAAGACAAAAGCGTGTACCTTATGAATGCCAGATGTGAGCGGAAGCGTCCTTTTTACTCATAGGTCCATAGTTATGATGGAAGATTCAACAGCGGGATACACACCTGATAAACTTGTCTTGTGTCTGAAAAAGACTTCTACGCAAATCCCCTGCTCCTCGCACAACAGTACCTGCACATCTCTCTGGAGAGCATGTACAGTACAGTGACACAAAACATGCACAACTCAACATGCAAAAAGGATGGTGATGGTGGTGGGGGAGGAGGGACAAAAAGCTCCAAAAAAGTTTCCAGAAATGGCGAGCGATGCCAAAAGACAAAAATGGATGTTCTGCAAGGCGGGATCATTAATAACACAGTGACTAGTGAATGTCGCAGGAACAATGGCATTGTGTAGAGAAGAGATGACGAATCCTCCTCTCTTTTCTCTCGGAGACGGCTCTATCTATTAATTAGTTTTATGTCTTCATTCATTATTTTGTACCATTACAACGCCCAGAGTGATTTTTAATCGCCTGTGGCAGTACAGTTCACCACAAGAGGTTCGATACAGTGTTACAGCAATACAGTTGTACGGCCACTGGTCTGTATGTGGTGACCAGTTGAAAGTGCATCACTACATTTACTAATAAATTGTTGTTGCTGGAGTGTTCCCTACTTGTTGCCGCACTTTATTTATCTGATAGGTAGTTACTAGTTTTTTGCAAAACATTTGATCAGTTTATAAAAAGTGACGTATTTTATAGATTAAACTACCAAACAACATGTGAAAATAGTTCAAATTGGTTCCACCGCTACCAGCTGCGGCATTAAAATGCAACTATATGTTAATGAAATAGTTATAATCATCCAGTAGTTTGAAAACATAACTGATAACATAACATAACACAACATAACACAGGGGAAATGGTGCATAATTGCTTTATTTTGAACATAGGACATAGGAGAAACATGAATCTTGTGGACTATGACGTTAACTTAGACCATTAATCGCTCTAATTACTTATTTGGATCACAATTCATTTATTTGCTTCACCTAGAACATTTTATGGGTCCCTGTAGGTGTCAGTGGGGAAGATTTTTGATAAATCCCTTTGTCTAATATCTTAATTTATACTAATAGTATTTTAGTCCTAAATAAATAAACTCCTCAAATGAATCATTTGTGCACTTTTTCCGTGGTATTTGTAACATGCGCAACATCACTGGAGGTGAATGGAATTCATTTGTGCGGCTCACAACCGAAAAATATGACATTTTATAAACGCTCCCTTATTTTTGATAATCCCCAGACCTCACTGTAAACAGGGAATATTTGTTAAGTGGAAAGTAGTGCCAGAGTGTCATGGTGGCCTAGAGCAGCGGTCACCAACCTTTATCCTTAAGAGAAAAAACTCTGATTAAACTTACGACCCCTGAGTAACGTGACATATTTTATGTATATTTCATCTTGTATTCAATGTATAACAATAACAGTGCAGAACAACTGATAAACACTACAGTTAGCCCAAAAAGTTTACTAATAAGTAACTTTTTGTTTTGTTTTATTTTAACATTCATATACATCACAATGGTTCAACGTGTAATTCAGAGCCACCTGCTCCAAAGAAACAGGGGTAATTATTTCCCCTCTAAACTGGGTCCATACAATCTCTAATGTTCATATTTTAGTTGCAGTAGTTTACTCCTGTCAGTCAGTGGGTAGAATAAGAAGTTCGACCAAACTGCAGAAACTCTGAGAGCCAGTCAGAAAACTCTGCTGTCTGATAATCTTCACGTGGAGTTGATCCATCTGGGCCCTAATGTATACTACTAATATAATATTTACAAGCGAGTCAGGGAGAAGGCGCGGAGACAACATGCAGCAAAGGGCCACAGGTCAGATTTGAATCCCGGTTGCTGCTCTGAGGACTATTACACAGCATGAAAGTAAAGCAGCATTAAGAGATCATTTTGTGATCATACATGAACATATGAATGCCTGGGACCCCCCTCCTTGCATGTCTGACACAGTGCATCAGTCTGTCTGGAAAAACTGGACATACTGGACTTCTGTCCCCTCTGTGTGCAGCCATGAGAGTCTGCATTAGATCCAGTCTGCAGCAGAAAAGACACCTCAGCAGAATGTATGAACCGGAGACGAATGCCTGGGCCTGGCACGCAGGCTCTGTGGTCGACTACCCCCCCCCCTTCTCTCCATCCTTATCCCCCTACACCCACTCCTTCCATCCCTCCCCCTCTCTCCTGTGCCCTCCCCTCCATCCCCCCAACCCCAATTGGCTGTGGAAGATGGCTTCAGTGAGTCATCTTGGGACCAAGATCAAAGGCAAATTACAGCCGACGTCTATGCAAAATGTAATATGGAAACCCCCCAGCTATGTCCTCACTATTGATTTTTCTCTCTCTTCTTCCATCCCTTCTCTCGCACTGTCCCTTTCTCCTCATTTCTCCGCTTAATTTTTATCCAAGCACAATACTACGCAGTGTGAAATTAGAAGAAAAAAGCCCCCCGAACTCTCTTCCAGATGAATAAAAAAAGGGAAAAGAAAGTATGATTTGGCTGTCCCTAGTTATGCCTGTTTGCATTTAGAGTCCATTTTGTGATGTAAGTAGTCCTGTTACTTGTGTGGCAGCGCCACTTTAGGCGAGGGTTTGATGTCCAAGAAGGAGGGGTTGTAATACGTTACGCCTAGGCCTTTCTCAAATTAAATAAACTCGACAGGCAGCATTCTTCACACGCAATAGAGTCATGTTTGTGAAATGTCGGGTTTGGGGTTAAGATGTAAGTGCGAGGCTAAATGGAGTTCTTCGTCAGATTACTCGCTCTCTGAAGTCACTTGGGCCCTGCAGGAAATTGAAATGAATTGTGAAGCCATTCTCTGTATAAAAGGAGCATTTAAAAAAAAAAAATGTGAAAATGTGGAATAGTGCTGGAGTCATGTATTTTCAACACGTCAGCTTGACACTGACAAAGCAGCTATCTCACACACACATCCAAGCACGCAGGCATGCGCGCACACACACACACACACACACACACACACACACACACACACACACACACACACACACACACACACACCGACACACACACTCAGCTTTGTGGATTTAAGACAAGTGTTTTTGTCACATGGTCTACATTGCAGGTTTGTTTTTTCAAAAAAGAAAACTTAAACAATGTGGAGGCAGTGCAGTTATAGACATTTATATCAGCCTAATACCAAGTGATAGGTATTATGATGTGCATAATAATAATAGCCTAACAAAGGGACAGTAATGCTTAGTGGATTTCTGTATTATGAATACACTAACCCCACTTAAAATTAAGTTTATTTGGGTTAACTGAGATCTGACCTGACAATTAATGTTTTACATCTTTACTAAAAAGAAGTCATTAACTGCCATGTCTCTGATTGTTAGGAGAGTATTATATTAGCCTCAATACAAATATGTGCTGGAGTGGCCAAGTCCTGTTTTCACTTAGATTTTAAAGATTATATTTCTGTTATTCAGTGTCAAAAAATAAACCTTAAATCTTCTTTGACTCAATGTTGTTAGACGGAAAAATCTGAATATGCACTCTTAATGATTGTGTGTCACAGGTTTAGGCTGTTTTTATCTTGTTTCGCATGATTCTTACATGTGGATTTGGTGTTAGATAAATAAGTGATTCTCATTGACTGGGCTACAACTTGGATGTTCCAGTCCATGCAGTGTTGACTGCTGGGCTGCAAAGTTTTCATGTGAAAAGTATCTACACATTTGTACTTAAGGACTGATGATGTGCTAACTGCATCCAGTTCAGTAGCCTCCCCATCCTGAGAGTATATCACTGTCTACCAGCAGTGATGGCCGAATCCTTCATGACCACACACCTCTGAACTGCTGTCTCCTTGTCCTCGCCCACAAAGACATTTTTGAATTTTAAATGAAACACCCTCAGATAGTGACTATTCTGTTCTGATTAGTTGTAAGGAACAAGGCACAAATCTGTCAAGTAGTGAGTTTGTGTTTCTCTTTGTAAAATGTGATATTAAATAAGTTTAAAGTAGAGAATCTCCCTCTCTTAACTTCTGAATCCGTCCATGCGTTATGATGCGTTCACCATTACAGATCACTGACCTGACCAAGATAAAGAAGAGTTTTTGTAAAATAATAAAACTGGACCTGTAAGAGTGAGAGTGGGGGCATAAATGAGCGGCATGTCACCAAATCCCCAACAGAAATGACACCCTTGTTATTATAATGAATAAAAAATATCAGGTAGTCAATCAAATAATGACAGCATTTGTGCTAATTTCACAATATGTTTGAATCCATTTCATTGAATCCAGTGGGGTAATAAAAGAGTTTGTAATTTGATGAACAATGTGCACATAGCTCAAAGCCGTTGATCTGTTTTATCCACATGGCACAAGAAGCACAAAGAGACACAGCACGCACGCACACACACACACACACACCCACACACACACACACACACACACACACACACACACACACACACACACACACACAAACACTTTGTTCCCCTCGCAGCGCTTGTAGGACGCAGCATCAGAGCCTATTGAACTGTGGGTAAATATTGTGTTGAATGAGAATAAAATGCTGCGGGGATGAAATCCACCAAGCACACCTGGAGTCCAGAGAGAAACAAATGGAGATATGGGGAGCGAGAAAGACAGACGGAGAGATTGAGAGGTGTGTGAGCTGTGAATGTTTGAGAGTGTGTGTGTGTGTGTATGCCCGCATGTGTTTGTGCGCTTCTACATCATTCCCATGCACACCATCAACGCCCCTCCTCTCTTCGGAGTGTCGTCTTAGCTTAAGTGGATGCACGCTTTCAAAGAGTGTTTGTGAACCTGGGTGTCTGTTTGTGTGTTAGTTGCAGTGGTGGAGGTGGGGGGGTTTGCAAAGACATTAAAAGAGGAAAGAAATCCTTTTTTTTCCATTTGTGTGCGAGTGCGGCAGTGCCAGCTTCAGTGCCCTCAGCCATGGGCACAAAGACGACAGTGACAACCCATTCATTTCCCTGACGAGCTGTCGCCTGCGGGAGGAGAGGTGACTTCTCCCAAGGTTATTTATGGCATTGTTGATCTCTCATTCTCAGGGTTGGTCCTTGTTGTTGCCCAATCCCCCCGCCCATCCGCCCCCCCTCCCTTCCTTCGCCATCCAGCATCCCTCTCTTTTTCTCCCCATTTATCTGTCTCCACGTCTTCACTTCATGTTTTCATTAGCCAGATTTGATCAGTCCGAATATTGATGAGTCCATGTTTTTCTTAATGTGACTGCACACAAGGACAGTTCCACCTTTGTCTCCAGCATCCCACTGTTAAACTAGTATTCATTAAACTACAAGACTCACTTTTTTGAAGCTGAAAGAGAACTGCAAGTTGAAGTATTTAACAAATAAAAAGTTAAAAGTGCAGGATGTAGCACCACTTTGTGACCATATAGGCTATACCTTTAATGATTAGGTATGCAAAACTATGATGAGAAAACTATTAAACAGCCAAGAATATAATTATATTCACCAATATTATGCTTCTTTGCCCCCTCTGGTTCTTCCTCTACGGGAGACAGTGAGATGTGTTGTGTTGTGTGATATTGCACATTCAGCAAAGATGTTACAAACACACTCCAACGTGTGTGTGGATAACATGCTATCTCCTCCTCCGCCATCTATTTGACCATTCGCTAAGCACTAGGCTGTAAAAACGTTCTGTTCTCATGCTGCAAATATGCAATTTTGAAACTGCAACAGTGATGACCTCATAAAATTCTTAATATTATTTTTTTCAATAATAGGTTCCTGATTGCAAACAGGAAGACTAAAGGAGCTCTCAACCCGCATTCCCCTAAAAAGAAAAGCGTGTTTTTGAAAAGCGCCAGCTGTCGCTGCGGTTCAAGGCCGCAATGACAGGTAGGCGCTTCCAAAAGACTTTCTGGAGAAGAGCCAGGCCAAAGCTAGGCTAAATCTGTGCACGTTCACATGGGCAGCAATCGCTTCATACCCCTGCAGTCGCGATCAAAACCGAAAGCAGGTTTTTCATTTCTCTTGCGCAACTGTCGATTTTACTGGCAAAAATGACAACTAGCAGATTTTATGAGCTGTTGATGGCTAGCTGTTGATGGCTAGCTGTTGATGGCTAGCTGTTGATGGCTAGCTGTTGATGGCTAGCTGTTGATGGCTAGCTGTTGATGGCTAGCTGTTGATGGCTAGCTGTTGATGGCTAGCTGTTGATGGCTAGCTGTTGATGGCTAGCTATTCAAGCTAATGTTGACTCCATCGGTTGGTAACACTGTCTCCTTCTAACTTAATGTTTCCAGCTGAATAGTTTTAAATGGGATCCATGTAAAATAGTCTGAAATACACACTTGATGGCTACATACGTAATATTGTACTTAAAGATGGAGGCTTAATGTGTCTCAGGCAAACAATACAGCAAACTAGGCAGCTGATGATCCATGTAGCAAATGAAAATGGAGCAGCATTGTTCAATGCAGTGCAGAGCTTGTTAGTCTTAGTACTACGTGATACGTGTATTATACTGAACAATGTAAGATTAGACTATTGTAACTGTTTAGCTGCCTACCTTATATACTTATGCATCTTTGAACAGCATCTTTTCACTTTGAAATGTACAACAGAACATAGGTAATGTTGTTCTGGATCTGCTGTAGTTTAAGCTTCCCCAAATCCCAGGAGCAGGACAGAGAAACTGATGTTTGCCTAAACTCTGATAACCTTGTGGTCCGGCTTCCACACACTGGGGAAATACTACACAGTGGATTTGCTAGTCGTTACTGAGATGCTGTACGCGTCTCTGCTTGACCAGCACACCAATTTGAATTTATTTGAGAAAATGCTTTTACTTTTAGGCCTATAGAAAAGGACTTAATATGTGTCACTTAGAATTTTTGCAAGTTAGGATTGATTTCTCACTCTGACATGCTTGATGATTATGGTCCCAAAAAGCAAAAAATGTAGTGACAGAACCAAGCCGATGTGTAGTTTGGGCTAACACCTTCACACACTATGTCCTGCACTTCCCTTGCTGCAGACACACATACACACACATAAAAGCGTGGTCACACACTCCTTTGCACTCACACATACATGCACAATGCATGAGTAATGTGATTTAACCGGCTTTGGCGAGCTCTGACGGGTACTCGACATGATTAAGAGCCAATATGCTGTTGCATACAGCCAAGCTAAAGATGTCTCTTTCTAGGAGCCGCTCCTATTTGCCTGCTCCTTAAGCCCCTCTTTGCATCTCCCTCTACATGTCTTTTAAGCACTTATGAGGCATCTCAGAGGGAGAACTTTACACACACATCATCCAGGATCCCTCACTCAGACGTGGAAGCATATCAAATGTCAGTGAAATGGGGAGCTCTGTGGTAATAAGGTGTTTTTAAGGTCCTTTCTGGGAGGCAAAACGCTGGAAAGTTTAGGCTGGGTTCATCTTTTGGAGCTTCTTTATATAAGTAAAGCACCCCCTCCATTCCCTTAAGACCGATCATTATGTGCTTGTAATCAGCACTCTGCAGATACTGAAGAAGTTCTGAGGCGTCCAGACGAAAGAGGGATTGCGAGGAGGAATGGTGGAGGTAAGAAAGCGGAGTTTAGATTCAAGCTGCTTGACCTCTCAGTTTACATCCAAGTGTGTGCATCAGCAGAAATGATTAGAAAGTGTGTATGTGCTAACACCTCATGTTCAGACATCTAAAGAGCTGCTGAGCTGTTCATCCATACATAACCTTTCATCTCATGCACACTTCTTTCTCCCCTACTTCATTCCAATCCTGCCTTAATTCTTTTTTTTCCAACTTCCCTCTTTCATTCCCGTGTTGTCCTGCCGTTCGTTCGCTCGTGGCAAGGCAGGCGTCATCTCGTATACATGGCGTGCTGCGCGATGTGGGACCGCTGTAATGCAAGCATCTGCTCAGGGCTTTTGTGCTCAAAAGATTCAATTAAAAAATAATTACCAAAAGATTAGTGGTAGTCCTGTACGACTGTACTGTTTGAATAGATGTTTCCTTTTCATCTGCTGTAATAATAGAATGCTGTTTTAATTAAAGAAAAAAAGAGGAAGCAGATGAAGAAAAAGAAGAGGAAGAAGAAGAAAAAGGCAGGCCCGCCTCAGTACACCCTGTCTGAAGACAAAGTTTGTTTGATGTGCAGCAAAATTAAATATTTTTTGATCTAACAAATTAATTTTCACACCCACTCCCTAGTCCTCCCCATCCTTCCTTTTCCCTTTTTTTCTGGAGGAGATAAAGACAATTTAATTTAGATACCAACATGAGGATGAGCAGCGTGGACACACACAGACACACAGACACACACACACACACACTCTCTCTCTTGGTCAATCCTGATCAGGATCCACTCATACAACCAGTCAAACCTTATTCAAGTTGGAATGAGAATGTGACAAGGCAAATGGAAGGCAAAAGAAATCTGCTCTGCATCATAAAGGCTCGGGTCATGTGACATACTGTATGTAGGATGTCCAGTAAGTCATTTATTGTATTAAAAAGGATGTCTGTTATCTTTATACTTTGTGTTTCGACTGTTCCTTCATTATTCGATGCTCCAGCATGCATTTTGCAGAGAGTCCGTGGAAGCTTCAATCCAGAAAATGATGTGAAAGCAGAACTGTAACATTGAAATCAAAAATGTTTGTACTGAATGATACAGGCACCAAATAGCAGCAATAAAGTTGTATGACGTATGTTGTAAAAATTCAAAATTGTCATTTTGAGCATCTTGTCTGGTCTCATTCTCCGTTCTTCACACACCGACTCCTTGTAACGGCTCTCGGCGTCTGATACCAACACATGAGGCACCCTCTACTGTCTGTGTGAGATGCACCGGGCTTTCAACAAACTCCAATGTAAACCCTTCTGCAGCAGTATTAGATGCTCAGAGCAAGAGCTCCAGAGGTCAGGTGACTTCGTAGGCTAAAGAGCGACAAAGTCCGTCTACGGCAAATGTTTTTCCCTGTGCGCTGCGAGCGTCTGGGGACAGAAGGTGTCGTGTCCTATACAGTCTGTAAAACCCACACACATCCTTATTTTAACCCAAAACAATGTTTTTCCCTAAACCTAATAGTTGTTTTGTTCCCTAAACATAACCAAGTAGTTCTGTTTGATTTCACAACGTTAACCGTTGGCCATTAGTTAGCATTTAGTTTAAATACAGCCTCACTCTCGTATTGTAACAGTTCATGTAGATAACCGAACAAAACTACCAAAAGCAGCCGACTGCAGCCTTTGGATGCCTCGGTCAGTGACATGACCCTTACCTTGCAAATCTCAGCGGCCCCTTGAGAGTTTCCATGTCATGATTGTCAGGCCCACCCAGTGAGTTGTCCTCCCACCATGACACTCCAATCCCTCTCTGCCTGGAGTTACACCACACACACACTCGTAATGGCCCCTTCTATTACAAGAACAAACAATGAGTTCAGCTACTTTCTCTTTTCTTTTGGGGGGGAGAGGATGAGGCAAAACGTTTGGAGAGGGTGACTGGAGGAAAGCAGGTGAGAGAGAGAGAGAGAGAGAGAGAGAGAGAGAGAGAGAGAGAGAAAGATGTCATTGACTCTGTGTCCCTGTGGCTTTGTTCCTGCCATGCTCTGCAGCACAGGGCCGATATGCCCTCAAGCAGCGTCTGTCTCTCGCAGACACACACACACACACACACACACACACACACACACACGCGCACACACACACATGCTGTGTTTGGCCTGTCAGCCATGGCAGCACATGTCAACTGCTGACCACTTCATTGGACACCCAGAGAGAGAGAAATATAGAGAGAGAGAGAGAGAGAGAGAGAGAGAGAGAGAGAGAGAGAGAGAGAGAGAGAGAGAGAGAGGACGGAAGAGAGAGAGAGGGAGAGAGAGAGAGAGAGAGAGAGAGATAGAGAGAGAGAGACAGTAAGACAAGCAAACAACTGACCTCTCTGTCCAGACAGCACACAACACAGAAATAGAGGCAGAACCGTTTTATGTTCATGACATCAAATATTGACATTTCCACTCTGCAGCTATTGTGTGGTTTCCCGTATAGAGGAGTTTTTTTTATTTGTTCATGTGTATTTGCGTAGTTAGTTTGTTTCTGTTGTGCTTTTGTCTCTTGTGAATAAAAATGCCAGAATGCCGGTGGAATACACGGCAAAACTGAAAACTTCAAAATATGTTGTCTCCCTACTTAAAAGCAGTCTGGCAGTCCAACATTGTAATAAATCCCTGTGCCATGGTAATGGATAGAGGTCCACCATCCCGCGAGGTTTACAGAGGACCTTGGAGCGAGGAACCACAGGAGTATCCTGCACAAAGGCTTCTTTACTGGACACCAATCATCCTTTAATTAAAGGGTGATCATTGATTTGTGAGGTGATCTGACAGGACAGTCAAAGGAACAGCCAAGTGTGCATGATGGTGATGCTGCAGATTAGAGAAACTACTCTTGGAAACAGGTTTGACAGCACATAACTCATACGTATTTATAAAATAAAAAGTAGCCTATTACATATGGGTAGAATCTAAATCATAATTTAATCATGGTAAAAAAACTAATGTAACTTGGTCTACTTATCTCTTCACAAGCCATAACACTTTTCTCTTTTTCCTCTTTTCTTATTTCCCCTTTCAAGTGCTTATTGGCTCATTTAGGGAAAATACACGGATAAAAAGTTTCAGTTATTATATCAAGCTGAGCATGAAAAGATGTCAGACCGTACCTCTGGTAATTAGCCTATACATTTCTTTACACTATTTATAGCTGTTTTGTTATTGTTCTCTCATATCCATATTGTTGTTAAAGTAATAAACATATTTTAATTACCTTTATTAATTTCTATTCTGTAACACAATAGATCTAAAATCTGTATTGGAGCAACAATCATAAACATCCGGGGCCTAATGCATAAAACTGTGAGTAGGTATTATTTTATTTAGTCTTAGTCCAGTTACAAATGTCCCTTTTAGTTTTTATCATATTTAGTCAAAATCATCTTGTTTTATTTAAGTTGAGCTTTAGCTGACTTTGCATTTTAGTCTCATCTTAGTCAAAGAAAACCGTCACTATTTTAATATAGTTGGACATTTTAGTCTTTTTCAGTCATCAGATTATTTTCTTATTTCAATTCCTGTCAATAAATTTGAGCCACATTATCACCATGTTTCTTCCTGCCCAGCCCTGCTGATGTCATTGTTAACTTTAGTAGAGTAAGTAAGTTACTCAGAGTCCTCCTGACGGCACGCGCAGCAGAGGAAATATATATACATATTTCTGAACAAATTTAACTCCAGTACGCACAAAGGCAGAAATATGCATACACATTATTTTCATCAGATTTATAAAATTTATGTTTCTGTTTTATAAATCAAAAAAATTGTGGAAGTGGTCGCAGATGCACAAGTCTTATTTCCACTCACACAGTTTGACATCAATGGATGTAGAAACGTCCATCAACAGTTGTTTGCGTGTGGATGTTTGTGCCCATTGCAGCACTCATTACAACTGTCAACGAGAAGAATAGCAAAGAAGTGCAACTGCACTGACTGTGTTGCATCGGCGAGGTTCTCCGACAGCACCAGAACAACTGTCACTACGCACTGCTGCGGCTTTCTGTGGCATCCTATCACTTATTCATCACATGTATCTGTGAACCATCAACTCGCTATTATCTCAACGTTATTAAACGTCACCAGGATGATGGAGCACTCATATTGAAACAGACTTTACAAAATGCTTCGCAATTCGGGATACAATTAAACAATCATTAACAGGGAGACTATGGCTCAAATGTCAATAAAAGAAATTATGATATTCATCACTCATAAATAATTTGTGAATTAGGTTTAAAAATCCGCCTTTTGATTGACATTTTACAAAAATGCCTACAAGAATAATAACAGTGAAATTAGCAAACAACCTAAAAACAATGTTTTACGAAGGTTGCATCTCTTTTCTAAATACCAGTTCATGTGTTGGTGATGCATGGTTTTTGGATGATGGCTGGTTTTTGGTGCGTACGTATTGTTTTTACTTCGTGCCCCTGGTGTTTTCCTTTTAATCTGTGACTGTTACTGAGTCCGCCAAATGGAAGCCGCCTGTATGTCCATTGCAAGGTCTCACAAATTAAACATAGTCCACTATGTTATGATATTATTTGAGTGAACCAAAAAAGGGAAGAGTAGTTAAGAGCTAAATACAGTTTTAAATGTGTGCCAACATAACAAAAAATAAATAAATCTAATTCCACATTAAAATAAGGCCTTTCTATTTTCTAACAACTAGCTATCATCAGCTTCAATTCAAAGTATGAATGTGTGTGTGTGTGTGTGTGTGTGTGTGTGTGTGTGTGTGTGTGTGTGTGCGTGTGCGTGTGTGTGTGTGTGTGTGTAGGTGTGTGTGTGTGCCCATTTCTGTCAAACTGTAATAACAACAGCATTATAAAACTGCTGCATTATGATCCCTATAATCAGGACAATGTACTCGTAAACATAGCAACTCCAAGGGTTGAAAGCTCAGCACAACTGGTTATAATCATATTCATATTACAGTGTATGTGAATGAGTAATTTAATTTCATTGTAGGAATAATGCATATAATGTGTTTGTTTATAATGCAGTTTCAAGTCATATGTTCCCCTCTTTGATTAGTCACATTGTCACTGCTGCACTCACTCCCACTCACTGAGTAGATTAGGTCTGCCCTTTGGTCTGATAGAGCATTCATAAAACATCACAAGAGGGCAAAAAAAAAAGAATCGGGTAGAATTAAGTGAGAGAAGAAAGCTTGAGAGAAGAGGGATTAGGAGTCGTGGCATTGTTTACCTCCTGGTTTATGCTCGGGCTTATTGGCAGGGCTTCAGTCTTAACTAGGCATTGATTCTTATTTAGGAGTGTGTAGTCTCGAGGACGAAGGTTGTAAAAAAAAAAAAGGTGCATTTAACATAACGGCCTGCTAAATTGGCAGACGTGTGTGTGTACGTGTGTGTGTGTGTGTGTGTGTGTGTGTGTGTGTGTGTGTGTGTGTGTGTGTGTGTGGAGGCATTGGAAGATGTTGATCAATGCATCCAAATCCATGACTTTATATTTTGCTCCAGGTATGTACAGTATGTATTTGTGAAATTCCATTTACCGATCCCTAAAACTCAGGCAAGGCTGCTGTTCATCCTCTCCTCCTTAAGGATTCAGTCCTTGTTGATTTAGCAACACATGTGGTTAATGGTGCTAACGATAAGTCACTTTTAATATTGATTTCACAGGTATCAAAGTTCCATTTAAAACTCAAGGCGTGTTTACGGCAGAGGAAGAGCAACTTGTCTGTTTCTGCTTACTTTTCACTTACTTTATTAACATACTTATAGTATAGTCAATACATGTCTTTTTCCATATATATATATTATAATGATGTTACATATATATAAAAAGTCACTTAAACAGTTTGTTGATCTGCTAACGACACAAAGGAGACACGTTTACAAACCTCTTTCTTATCCCTAAAAAGTAGAATACACTCTATCCATCTCTCTTTTTCTCCGTCTGCTTCTCCAGAGATGAAAAGGAGGTGGAGGAAGGAGTAGGAAAGTGGAAAGAGAGGGAAGATATTAATTAAGCAGGGATTGTGCATTGACTCTGCCTTGTGCATAAGACAGAAGGTTAAGCAAATGCCAGGGCAGCGGTGTCACTTCAAACAATGACTATTAGCTTTGGAATCAGCCTTGTGTCTGCCGAGGAAACACAGTCCATTCAGACTCTTGATTGCCACCCGGCGTGGTGTGTGTATGAGTGTGTGTGTGGAGGTAGTGGGGCGTGGTGCTGGTGAGGGGGGTTGGGGGGGTCATTCCATTTCAATCTATGGTTAAATTAGCCCAAGGCAGCAGAGGTTGAAAACACACAATTATTGGTGCGTGTCGGGCCGATGGGGACTGACGAGGCAGGGGTAACATTTAAAAAAACAGATAGTGATAGATGGAGACATTATTGAAAGGGCTGATGGTGGGCAGTGGGGGGGCATGCAGGTTGGAGAGTTTTGGAAAGAGAGCTTGTGGTCACAGTTTTGAAAAGGTGCTGTCAGGGGTAACTTCAGAACTAAGAGCCGTGTTTCCCTTGTAACCTGCGAAGACCTCCAACATGCAAAACCATTAATTGCCTCCAACAGAGAGGTTATGTTTCCTGCTCGGGTTGTCCGTCTGCTTGTCTGTTCCCGCAGCCTCACAACAGGGTTTCGGAAAAACACAGATTTTTATGAAACTTTGTGGAAGGGTGTAGTATGAGCCAAGGAAGAACCCATTACATTTTGGAGCAGATCCGGAAATACATTATGTTTCACTTCTGTTATCAGTGCAAATTGGGCATTTGTGATGCATTCATGTGGTGTTGGAATAATCTGAACAAGGAATTCCCAACTGGGAAAATTCATGTGAACATCCCCTCAAGTCGGCACTACCACTTCCGGTGGCTCGGAACTACACAATAAATCTTTAAACGCTCTGTCCAATAAAATCCAAAGCATCTTCTTTGTTACTGTGGGTGTTGTTTCCACGTTACAACTAAGAGCTAATGAAGAACAACCTCCCTGATGTGGTGGCATGAAATCCAGTTTCATCCCTCTGCTATTATTTATAAAGAGACAACGTAAAAGACTCCTAAAAGGGAAATTAGAAATAACAAAGAAATAATATACAAAGAAATAGAAGTTTTCATAAGCAATACAGTAAGAGGCTTAATTTCACACAGTCAGGGTTTTTCCATTGGTCTGGGACGACCATCAGTTTTGGTGGCTATTAGTCAACTTTGCTCCGTAACTGTCATTACCGAATCAGGTTGCTGATCATATGTTACTTCTTACTTGTACCTATGTTACACTGTGTTTGATCATTCACTATAATCCAAACGCTGCATTATTTTATTCTTTAGACCAAGGCATCAAACTTGATCAACTAACACAAGGACAACTATTTGTTCAGGTAATTATGGCAACAAGCAGAACATATAAACACTTAAACGAATGACCTTCCTTTGTTTAAAGCAAACTGAGACCTTAACTGGTGAACAAAACAAACATTTACTTTAATGAAGGGGTTCAGGTCATATCAAGGAATGTTACAAATGGGTCCAAAATGTAGTATACTTGCTTTGTTATATACTGTACATTTATATAAAATATATTATATATATACAATATGTATGTATGTATATGTATACAAAAACCAAAACGAGTTATAAAAGTGACTTTTCCCTTTAGTTAAATGACATAAACAAAGAGAATACCTGTCTATTGAAGCTCTCTAATGTGTAGAACTCATTATGAAAAGGTCATTGGGCCAAAGTGAGATTCCCACACTGATGTCAATCACCTGCAACCTAACATGCTGTCTACACACGTACTTACACAGAAGCTATAGAGCAGCAGAAGCCGTCACTAAGTTAGAATAAATCGCCACATCAACATGACAAAAAGAGGGTGGAAATAAACAAACCAGCAAAGCGGAGAGAGTCTAATGTTAGGGGCCTCTTCTGTATTGAGAGAAATTACAGGAGCGTTTGATTTGCGCCGAGGAGCCGTCCTGAACATATGGCGTTTTAATTCTTGCCGGTCTCATCTGGATAACTCGGGGCCCGGCGAATCTCGCACCACCATCAGGGAAATATGGGCACAAGCAGAATGCTTAACAGCAAAGGGCTCCAATTTCCCACCTTAATGGGCATTCTCATCCCATTTTCCCCCTCGCTTCTTCTCTCTTTTTTTATTTCCTTAAATCTAGGCCTTTGTTTGTTTTTCATTTTTTCAGCCCCTTTTTCGTCATTCTTTTCACTCCTCCCGTCCTCCCGCTTCCTTTATTTGCATTGATTTCCCCACTTAGAGGAGTGGACTCTGAGGGAAAATAGGCTTCCATCAAAACGCTCACAAACACATTTACCCACCATCTACACACACACACACACACACACACACACACACACACACACACACACAAAGACAACCATAAACCTCACACCCACACACACACACACACACACACAAACACACACACACCCACACACACACCTGACACATAGCAGAAGACTAGCAGTGTGCAGAATATGTTTGCGGCTGTTCATTTCTTTAATCGTCTGATGCCTTTTGTGTGGGATGACAGCTCGAGACGAGTGACTAATAAGTCCAGGCCTGGCGCTGTCCTGCTGGGCTGAGCAGTCTCTTTATACACACACACAGATGTACCAAAAGAGAGCCCAGACCCTAAGCTTGGCTTCCTATCCCATGCACACACACACACTTTCTCACACAAAAACACACACACCCAGGCCCCTAATCATCCTGGTGTCTAGCACTCCGCTGGCGATCACCATTCCGCCACACTGCCATCATGGGCCAATTAAGTGGCCATATATCTGTCTAACAGTCTCCTCTGGCTGAATGGACAGTGGTGGAGTAGCAGTAGTAAGCAGCTACATGAGCCCACCCGCGGCTCGCAGTCAATTTGTAGCTTAAAGCCTAGTTGCCACAACACTCCAGCATTATTAGGACTAGTAGCACTATTGAGAATTCTTCTGTGTGTATGTGCATGTGTGTGTGTGAGAGAGAAAGAGAGAGAGAGAGAAAGGGAGTGCTTAGAAGGGAGGGCTGTCCATGCTTTTGTGTGTGTCTCCATGTATGTATGTTTCTGTATCTTTGGAGGGTTGTCTTTATGATATACGTGTGTGTGCGTGTGCGTGTGCATGTGCGTGTGCGTGTGCGTGTGAGTGTGCGTGTGTGTGTGTGTATGTGTGTGTGTGCTCATTGATGTACTTGAGTGTTTACTTCCCATGTGTGTTTAAGATTGCATGTGTGTGCCTAGCTCCCACTAAGTGTGTAATATGTCTGTGTGTGTCAGTTTCCGTTTATGACTTTTTTGTCCTTGTTGTTCGCTTGTGCGCAAATTCCCAAGAACTAAACCTCACAAGTCATAAAACAAACATCCACTGGGCTCCTTTAGGGAATGACCCAGAAACATTTTGGCCGTAGCCCATCCAGTCTGTCGAACTCTGTCGCAAAACTCAGAACGATCGCATCTGGCACCCTTTCGGATGACTCGGTGGGGGATCAGTGGTGCGCAAATAATGGCTAATGGTGCGTTCATGTGCACGTCCGATGTACTTTTCAAGTGGTACATCGGACCAAAAAAAACGTAATGTCCGATACAAAATAAGCTAGTAGAACAAAAAGTAGATATTACTTCGTAATCTTCCTCTTTTTGGTCAATCAAGCTAATTGGATTTAGATTAGTTACTTTTAACTTGAACATCCAACACTCAGATGGTGTTTCCTGCTAGGAAGGTCTGATATAAAAAATACAACACATACTGAATATACAACAGAAAGAATTGACAACAGCGTGGTACAAAGTTTCACCTCACACATTCGACAAATGGACTGGTTGTCTGGTTGATTAATTTATGCCCATTTGTTAGGTTGTCAGTTTCTTAACAATAACAATTACTGGTCAAAAAGCTTGTTTCATCCGTTCAATAGTCCAAAATACGTAAAATAAGTAGAGAGAAGGCCATGAGAATATAGAGCTAAATCCTTAACGTAGGTTCAACACTGTCTATACACCATGTTACCGTGATTAGCAGTAAAAGAAACTGACGCCAGCGACAAAGTTCTGTTAAGCAAGCTGCCCGTAGTCGGTACCAACAGCAGCATAAGAGCAATAAACTGTGACGGATTGTGCAGTTCAACAGCCACACTTTAAGGAGTGACGTTTCCCACTGCCACATAGCACTGTGAACGCAGCGTAATATTCGCTTGCTACTTGCGATGTCATCCGCTCCACCTTCTCCCTATTTTTAATAGATACTCTTTGAAATGATGCTAAACATTATGATAATGGATCATTTTTGTAACTCAGAGACAAACAGGGAAAATATTTATTATCAGAACCATTGTTTCCAGCATGTGTGGCAGTTTAGCCTAGGCCAAGTGGAAACATTTGAAGCATTTTCTTTCCTAAGCTAAGACGCACATCGCATTTCTGATAGAGTTTGGTGGTTGGATTGACATTGCAGAATTTGCAACGGTCACACTTGTCACGCTTCACAGGCCAGTGTGCAACCTGGTCTGTGCGAACATCATCTGGAACTCCAGCATGAACCCTCTAGGGAGGTGATGGTGGAGATGTAGCATTGAGTGATGGGCGGCCCCTTTGTGAATGCAGAAGAATAAGGCTAGTTGCGATCTCTGCCTGGAAGCTCCTTTGTTTCAGTGGCTTGTGGTTACCAAGTTGTTTACGATCACAGCGGTAGATCAGCCATGCGTTAACAAGGCCCAGCATTATGGTTTGCCAGAACATGTAGAGGTACCACCTCCGTGACCTCATGTGGTACTTGTGCCTTGCGACGCATGCATCTAGGAGATCTATCCCCCCCATGATTGTGTTTTACTCTTTGACAATGTGTGGCCTGTGGACTTCCACAAATGCTTTGTCTGACTTGCTCCGGCGTCGAGCTTTGTCTTGAGGTTCAACTACACAGTAGGATGAGATCAGGGTAACAGATCTGTTGTCATACCACTTGACAATGGCCATGCGTTCCTCTTTCACCACTCTCGCATCAACAGATCCTCTGCCTCTCTTGGCAAGACTTTACTCATCTTCCAGCTGACAACCAGCTAAGCGATTTTTGCGAAGTGTTCCTACAAAGTAGATCTGTCGCTGAAGAAGCTCAAGCACCAGTGGTGCTGAAGAAAAGAAGTTGTATGTAAATACGTGTAGTTTTGGTTTGATGGTAGAGTTTCACACAGCTTGACCACAACGTCACCTCCCATGCCAAGTGAGGTTTTTTTCCCAGTGGCACTTTCATAGACCACAAAATTACAGAGGATTCCAGGGACAGTGCAGCGACCTCAAATGTTCAATCCCCAAGGTTGGGGCTTGCCTATGACATACTGCCTTATTGGGCTGTGAGTCCCTCTGAAAGACACCATTTACTCATTAATGGAGTTGTGCTCCTCTGGGGTTATCTCGAGGCATTGTTTGCGAAACATATCAAGTCATGGATGGATCTTCCAGCACTTGTCATTTTCTTGCCTGTTTGACAAATTAGTGTTATCAATGAAATGTCAGCAGGGTCTGAAAATGGTTGTGTGACATGTTGTCAGCCACTATGGCACACCTTGTATCATACGGTGGGCATCCTGAACACTGTATTACTTCTTCTTATGCATACAACAGAAAAAGAATGAAATGACATTGAAATATGACCGTTATAGTGTAAAATCTTGTTTGTCTGTTTTAATATTCTTTGAATTGAACAATATAAAATGTAATCACTAAATATCTTTGAATCAGCTAAATTAACTGAGCAGATCATAATCATATTTCTTATTGTGACTAATATGTCACATTAGATTTTCTGAGAGATTTTAAGGTTAAAGTCCCGATGTGACATTTATCTCACAGCGATATTTATCTTATTTGTTTCATATGAATTTGATCAAGAAATGTTTTCACAACAGGTTGAATGTAATAAAAGACATGTTATGTAAGAATTATATTTCTTAAATGGCTTAAATCTTACCTTTAGCAACAAACAAGCTTTTTAATTTTAGCTAGTTCTGTCACATGTGTTGTCATGGCACATGGCCATCTTGGAAATGTCGTTATGGCAACATCCCACCAGGATGTTCAGTATGTGTCACTTAGGGACTTTGTGAGTTAAAATCAAGGGTAAAGCTGTATAGGGAACTTTCCAGAACATTTAAAGGTTGTGTAACATCTGTGTCACCGTGGGTTCTTATGGGTTAAATGTCCTTTTTAAATATTAATATCTATGTACAGGCCGTAAGAAGTCTCATTTTCCTTTACAATAAGTTCACTACTATTTTTACAATCAGGTAGGCAAACTCAATACAATATGCAATAAAATAAGATGAGTGTACAGTATATGCTGGAATATTGGTATTAAAATGTTCCAGAGCCCACAGACCTTTACTTTTACTGCCAGTCACGGGAACATGGTATATAGAAAGTGTTGAACCTACGTTTCTTGAAGGCCACATGATTGAGGAAGGTCGTCGGACTTCTTTGTTTTGCTGTCACTCACATTTCAACGGCCCTCTCAGTTGAAGCCACGCCCCCCACGCCAAGTCTGAAACCGGAAAAATACAATTTGAAACAAAAAACAAGAGCTCAAATAACTAAATATACATGAAAATAAACAATTTATTTAAAAGAATTACAGAACTGAATCAAAATAATATTCAACCTGAAAACATTTTCATACACTTATTTTTAGTTTGTATATATTATTAGATTTTTTCAAATTTCAAGGTAAAAACCTTTGGCCCAGATTTGGCTTAATATGAGAAGGGTTATCAAGAAGGTGGTAACAAAGTGTGAAGTGAAGTGTCTTTAAGAAAGAGCAAATTACATATATATACTTATTACAATAAGAGAAAGAAAGAAGAGAGGCCTCTGAAACAGTGAAAAATAATCCCAAAATAAATCAAAGAGAGAAAGAAATTAGGTAAAGCCCGGAGTGCTCTGGAAGTGATTATTCTAAATTCGCAGCTGATATAAATCTAAATGAAGTCACATCAGTAGTCGGTGGACGGGCACAACACAGTCACCCTGGGACTCCCCATCCGATTCTCTTTCTCTCACTTCTTTCAATCAAACTCTATCTATACCTCATCTCTGAGACACTGTTTGAGGCTTCTGAGTGGCTCACCTCAGCAACACCACACGCAGTGGGGACCAACAGAGGTATTACTGTGTTTAGTATTGCTTTTTGGGTTGGGCGAGTGATTGGGATGTGGTGATGGGAGAATAGGAAGGAAGGAAAGAGGAGGTGCAGGAGGTTAGGGAGCCTATCTGGGCTCGCTGACAAACACCGTCGGACTCATATTCCCATCTGGGTCCCAACAGATCGGGACGCAACGCAGCAGGTTGTCTCGGTCCCAATGCCCACAGATGACTAAATAGAGCATAAACACAGAATGTATACTGTGTGTGTCTGTAAATCTCTTGTATTCATTAAGTCATAGAGTCAACCAGAAATCTAAATGTAGGCCTGTACATGTATCGCAGCTTTAATTTGGAGTTTAATTACAGTTGCATATATTAGGTAAGAAAACAATGGAAAACACAAACAACACTTATGTTATTACACTTGATTATTATTATTACATATATATTAATTACCTAATTAAGTAAAATATTCACACTGTAAATGGTATTTTTATATTTTCATGTTGATTCTGTATAATTTTTTTTTTTTTTATATTCAAAATTAAAATGACTTTGGTTACTCCTATTTTGAAAATGAATTACAGAAAAGATAACAGAAGTGATAATCCGACCGGGGAGATACCTGTTCTCCTCAATTTGCTCTAATACTGCTCAAGTCCCTGTTTGTGTGCACTGTCAATGTGTGTAGCTATGTTTGTACCGTGTTGTCCTGCTGCTTTCATGTTTTGGTTTAAGATCCTGAGAACCTGTTCTTGACCAGGTACCATCCCCTCCCAATAACACACACAGGAAGCAAACAATCTTTGAGGGTACTGAGGTGTTTGTCTTCAAAAGGCAGACTTTCACATTTGTGCGGTGGAAGATAAACTACATGGTTCATGTCATGGCGACCACAGTTATTATCTTCTTTAAAATAAATACTAATTTCTGCCAACTACGAAGGTAGTTAATGACGACAGTACCACTGAAACAACACTTGAAGCTGCCAGCAGGTGGGCCTCTGCCCCAAATGACCTGTCGCCTCTAGCTTTAGTGTGTAGCTATTTATTGTGTGTATGTGTGTGCATTACTGCAGCAGTGTGGGACCCCAGCCGGCGCGCCGGTGAAAGGTTGCAACTCCTTGCACTAAGTGGTCATTTATCACTGGAAGAGCTTCAGATAACTCCACCATTCACCAGCGGGTCAGCAGACGACCGTCTCCTGACCTGGCTGCCAAAACATTTAACCATCGCCTCCCACAGCACTGAAGCAGGATGTTTGTGTGACGGTTTAGGAGCGGTGATCCCAATTGAGATATAACCCAGGCAAAGGTGACCTTTGATCCACCGTTCATGCTCTGAAACCAGGCAATCTCTCCTGTTAGCAGCCCCCTCCACCAGCCAGCCGACCCGTAAACCAAAGAGTCGTCCCCAAAGGCTCTGATCCACTCTTCTTCTGCGTGGGTGCAGATGCATACATGAAGCTGTCATCACAATGTAACACCCATCACACTGCTGCATCTGCATTCCTACCTCTACCCCTTCTACCTCTCCCGTGTTGGCCGAGATTCTCCCCAAAGGAGTCTTGTGGAAACTTTCAACTTCCACGTACAACCACTTACAGCTCCATGATTCCCCGCCCACCAACCCTCCTCCCCCTGAAGTCCCCCTGAAGTCCCCTGTCTCAATCTGAAGATGAGGAGCAGCAGGGGGGTGCGGAGCAGAATAGAGGGAAAGAAATTGATGAAGAACCCTTTTGATACACCGCTGCAGGCAAAGGAAGAGAAAATTGATTGAACCTTGATGAGAATTATATCAAGGGGCGCGTTCATTTGCAGCGATGGACCTGCAGCATGCGTCGGGGAGTAAGGAGTCCTGTACATATGTATGATCTGTGCCTGACTGTGATTCTGATTTAAAGGGAAGCACAGGGGAACAAGAGGATTTCCATGATTTTTTCATCTTCTGACATGCCCTCTGATAATACTAGTTTAGGCCATGTACGTATGAATAAGTAAAGAACCCAAATTCGTCCGTCTATTTTGGGGTAAAAATGTTAGTTTGCAGTAATCTTATAAAATAATCAAAGTCGGACGTCCCTAAGCGCAGCAATAATGACGCAGTCAGGTGCTCCTCAGGTGCTTACTGTACTATTTTAAGTTTCTACATTTAAAATATTTTGTATTTACTTTCAATTTTAAGAGTGTGCGTAATGTGATAATAATTGTGTGTTGCGACACATGTGTGCAGAGCTTGTCATCACGTAATTTAAATTTCTATCTCCAACCTGTGATTTTTTGCTTTTGATTTAATACTGTACAGTTAGACAATGTACCCTAAAAAACATGACAAAAACACAATGATCAGTGTGTATTGATGTCATGTTTCTTTCTGCAATATGCTTGCATATAGGAGTAATGTTTTACATGGAGCAGAACATGATACAGGGCTATCCATTTACACTTAAAATTCAACGTGATTTCACAGCTCTCAAACAAACAAAGAGTAATTAATTTACACTGGTTTCACAGCATGCGTTTGATGTGAAGTATGGCAGGTTGACAGAATCAAGACCATTCCATCAGACCACTGGTGCGGTCAGACATGTGTGTGTGTGTGTGTATGCGTGTGTATGTGTGTGTGTGTGTGTGTGTGTGTGTGTGTGTGTGTGTGTGTGTGTGTGCATGCATGTGCGTGCATGAGAGACAGTGTTGGGTATAAAGGATGCCATCTGGTAGTGGCACCTCACACCCAGCGCTACTCGTCGGATCAGAACCGCCGGATCACGGATCCAGATCACTGCACACACCAAACATCACCAAAAATAAACACACATACACATCACATACCCCACCAATACACAGATGCTTTGAGAGAACACTAATTGCAGTCTGCGGTTGTCAATCAAACAATCCCCTCCCCCCCCCCCCTCCCCCCGTTCATCTCATCATTATCTTTTTTCTACATGGCGTCTATTCTCCCTAAACCTGCCCCATGGAGACCCCCCAGGGGACAGCTGAGATCAATCTCAAGATGCTCAGAGATATTCATTAAGACTGCAGAAGACACTGAAGCTGCGTGACAACATCAGGAACAGTGATTGCTGTTTGTGTATGAGGGCCAGCCTAGATCAATGTAAAGATGCTTCCATATATATACACTAAGGCTGCAGATGTTGATGCTTTTGATGCAAGCTGTGGATACATTCTGCAAGAAAGAGGTTTCACAAACATATCATTAACTTTTACCTAAAACAGAAAAGCAAAATAATGTTTTTCAGAGAGTTTAATGAGCCTGAGGGGGAGAAACGAGAGCTTGTTTCATGTTTGTTCTAATACAATAGCCTATTCAAACACCATATGTTGGTGGAGTTATTGGTGGGTGTAATCATTCCTCCTGTCCATATTGGCAGAAACACTTCTCAACCATCTCTTATGCAGCTTATATTAAAACATGAAATCTAAGATAAAGGTTCTCAACGAAAACTGCAACACTCGAGAAGATCTAATGAGACCAATGTGAAGAACGTCCAAAGAATTGTATATATATATATATATAATATATATTTATATATATATATATATATATATATATATATATATATATATATATATATATATATATAATGTTTTATTGAACATTCTGGATGAAATACCTTTTGTTGTCAACAATGATAAGGGGGAAATTCAATTACTGGAATCCCCAAAAGCATTTTTTCATTGTTTTATATTGTTGTACTGTGACACATGAGTCACAATTATTATTATTCCCAGTATGGGGAGAACATGCTACCACTGTGTCTACCATTGTAAAACTTAACTCTGCACTCATTCTCGAATGAATACATTTATTTTTTCAGAAAATGTCATTTCTGAAGAATACTGGACTCTAAAGCCACCAGGAGACGTTCACAAATCATTGGGTTTCCATGTAAATCAAAGCCAAGCAAGCTTTACTGGAGATTCAAAGATTTGTTGCAGCAGTATGGTCAGCAATAAGAACAAAACCTGTAATTAGTCCAGAATACTGCCAGAGATGATTGGTCATGTTTATCATCATGGCGGTAAAATGAGCGAATGAAAAGAAAAAGTGGAGCTAAATAGAACTTGGAGACTAACTTTTCTAGGGTTTCTTTGTCTTGTAATTCCCTTTGATGGCTGTAGTGTCTAGTGTGTAGCACTGTCAAAACAAATTAACTATCCTTAATGCAGAAGGTGCTCTAGTCAAAACAACAACACTCTCTGGTGAACAGCTCCCCACTGCCCCCCCCCCCACGCACACACACACACACACACACACACACACACACACACACACACACACACACACACACACTCACACACTCATACACACACCTGCTTTTCACAGGAAGTTGGTCTTGTTTACTGAAACAGGTGTGAGGCAGCTCAACTAACACAACATCTTTGGTTGCAGGGACACTTTCACCTTTTTTGTCTTCAAGTCCAAGTCCCTGCTGAAAATATGCATTTTTTTATAGTATAGTATTCCCCGATTACACATAATTGTAATTTATCGTCCATTAATTCTTCTTTCCTTGTATCCTTCTTCCTTCATTCTTTTCTTTCAGCTTTCCTGTTTCCCCTCTCCCATCCTCACTTATACCTTGAGGACATTTTCAATCACTCTTAAAAAGAAGGGAGGAAATTATTGATCACCTCCAAAATAAAATCCCAAAGTTGGTATTGTGACACATGAGAGTATAAACCTTAAAGCAGAACAGAACACCCTCTCCACAACGGTCTGCTGCACCAGGCTTTCCCTCTTTAATGCTCTGTAAACATTATACACATCAAGACATCAAGAAATTATCAGTCAAGCACGGCGGCGGCGGTGGGATGCAGAATCAATTTGGGCTTCTTCAAAAGCCCCACTTGAAGCTGGTGGCGGGCGAGATGGACTGAAGATGCTAATCGCCAAAAGGTCCGGGTGTAATGCCTTCCCTCCCATTCAGCGTGCCTGCCTCTGAAGCCACTGTCTTAATTATCACCATAGGACATACATTACCAGACCAAACGCAAATGTCATCAAAACGCAGTTGCCGTTATCGCCGGGCGTTAATTGATCTTATCGTAATCACATTATCTAGTTCAAATAAGGTGCTTTAATAAGCAGCCCTGGCCATTTAGACCCTCATAAATATCCACTGAGGAGCAAAGACTCATCACAGTGTAAAAGGGGATATGTGTGCTGCTCTGTTACTTCACTGCACATGGAAATGAAGGACAGAAGTTTTAGTCGGACTGGAATTTAGAGCAGAAAAATACTTATTTCTTACGTTATACTGTACATCTTTTGTACTTTAGTTTTGGTGATGTTTTGGAGTAAAATTCACCGAAGATTTTCACAAATTTCCAGCCGACGTGTAAAATGCTGCGTCTGTTTTGTGCCGCAGTCATGAAGCTTGGGCGTTAGACCACGTTACAGATGTCTTGAAAGCCTTGAAGTGGGAAAGTCTTATTCATAATAACAAGCAAAGACAACTCTTTTTGTCAAAACATGCCAAAGAATTATGTTTTAACCTCTTCTGGATACGATAAAATATCATAAAGTGTACTTTATTTATCCTACGCAGGGATATTAGAATCAGCAACAGAAGTAAGAGAACATAAAAAACTTTATTTAAAAATAAAAAACTTTTTATATTATGGGTATATACAAATAAAGCATGAAAAAGCTCAAATTAGAGGCAGTAAATACTAAATACCCACAGGTGTCAGGAGAACAACATCAGCAAGTCTATAGAGCTGATAGTGGACTGACACACAGAAGGCCTGACCTAGGAGCTGCACACTGAGAAAGGCAGAGACTACTTCACCTCAGACCTGAGAGGGAATTCCAGGGATTCCCCTCAAACACTGAGAGTGTCCTGCAGGGAACAGAACCGCCTGGTACCAAGGCACAACAGGGTGGGCCTGCTGTAAAGGATATTTACAGCAGATGATGCAGGAATAAGGTGAGGAGAATCAGTGAGGATCCAAACCACCTGGTTAACAGAAAGAACCGGATACAGTGAGCCAGCCAGAGGCTCAGGAGGAGCTCCTACCCTCAGGCCACTTGGGCCCTAAATGAGATCACTGCTTTGTGAGTTTGCATAATGATTTAAAGTGCAGTGACTGTGGTTATAGCTTTAAAGAGTGTGTGTCCTGTGATGGAAACACAGCTCATATTGCTTCTGTGTTAAGCTTGAATGTGATTTCAGACATGCAGATTTCAGCATGTCAACATTTCAGCGCACCTTCTCTGATAACAAATGCACTGATGACATTTTCTTTAATAATGACATTAACATTGAGCACTCATTTAGAAGCATATGTATGTTGAAGTTAGATGTCAGAGCTGTGAGCAAACAACTCTACACACTTTCACGCACACAGTCCTGGAAATTACTGCAATATTAGTTTGTTCTCTCTTCTCTCAGTATCACAGGATTTTCAATGAATTCTTCAGAGACGGTATTAGGAACGCAGACAGAAGTTAATAAAAGTCTAATCAAAATAACTTCCAAAGCTTTGGCTTCTTTCACTTTCTAAATGAGATCAAAGCAAGAGTCGAAACCATTTAAGAATTACTAAGATCTGGAAGACACAAACAACAACAACAATAAGAAAGAGAAAATGTAATGCATGGCCAGGCAACAAACAAATAAAATAATAAGAGAAGAAAAAAATACAGCAAAGAGGAGGGATAGGACAATCCATCAGGGACACTTTTCCTTTATTGTCTCTCTTCTACTTTCATCTTGTGTATTTTTGTTTGTTTTGTTTACTTCTCCATTTGAGAGATTTGGTTTCTCATGTGTTGTACAAAGGGGCGGGATGGAGGGGGGGTGGGGCCTTCTGGGGGGTCGACTTATTATTATTGTGTGTGTGTGTGTGTCTTTGTTTTTGTAATTATATTCCCCATATTTCCATAGAGGAAATAGGCTGAGCTATAATTGGCTTGACAGTGTGAGTAATTGTTGATTATTCTTTTTATCATTATTGTTATAATGTCAGAATCTACACAGGTTTCTTCTAATTCAGACTTGACTCTAAGTTGTACATCACATGCATGAGTACAGTTTGTTCCTCCTGCAGTGTTATTGACTGTATGGCAAAACTCTAACTGCTATGTACTTGCTCTTTCTGAAAGGTTCCTTCCAGCCGACAAATCAGTTTTTTTTTTCTTTTTTGGCACTCAAGTCTTTTCTTGTACTTTTGAACCTGCACTATTATGGCTTCTAGTTGCAGATCAAAGGTAGAATTACATCTCTTTTCATATGTAGGAGCTGTTATTCAGAAACTGCCTCAGCACCTTTCCTCACCGCAGCGAGGCGTCAACCGCGCTGCAGCCTTTTCAGAGAGCTTGGCCATACGAGAGAGGGAGGCAGGGTCAACACGAGAACAGAAATAGAGAGACAGGGAGAGAAAAGTCGGCGAAGAAATCGATGTCAAGCTCGGCCTTCCTTTTCACCTTGCACTTGGAGAAGGAGGGGGGTAGCTGAGGCGGTGGTGGTGGATAGCAGGGAGGATGAGGAGCGGTGGCACTGGAGGACACCTTAGGTCAATAAAGAATCAATAGGAGTGGGTGAAACTACACGCTGAGGATAAAAGACTGTGGAGTAGGCCTTGGCTGCTGTGTATTGTAAGGGAGGCTCTGGCACTGGCAGAAAAGGAAACATGTCCAGGGGTTACTCTGCAACACTTCATGGCCAAAGGTGTCAGCGCTTAATTGCACTAAGCTGCTTTCTAACCCAGCAGCAGAGAGAGATGTGAGATGTGGAGCAGTTTGTCAACCGATTAATCAAAAATTCTAATTAAATGTCCTGTTAAATGCGAAAGCACGTTCACATTTGGATTCTTCTCATTCACTCAACACTGCGAACTCTGAGTAAACTGTATTTTGATCTTCCTAAAAACTCCACCTTCTATCAGCATATTTGTCAGTATTATTTATTTTATACCTCCTGCATAAAAACTCATCATGCTAATTGTTTGTTGTGCTTGATTCAATATAATAACTCATTCATTCACCTTTTCTGACGGAAGAAAAGCAACGCATTGAGCACACGTCAGTCATTCTTTATTAAAACTGCATCAGATGTGTTGTGACTTCCCAGCTGGTTGGAAATAACCATGCGATGTAAAAATTAAAGAAAGCAGCATTTGAAGTTTGAAGCTTCTCTTTGACCCAACGAGGAATAAAGCCACTAATTAAGCAAATAAAGATATCAATTAAGTGGCATAATTGAGATTGTGTAGATATATGAAAATGAATTTCCCAAAGGTCTGGGCTAATGAGTTCCACAGAGGTATTAAAGGTAGTCTTGTGTCATAGCCCCTCATGAAAAAGCTACTGTAACACTTCCACAAGGTGATATTCTTCATCCTCCCTCCCTGCTTGTTTATTCTGGGGCTGTCTGTCATTCTCCTGTCTTCATATTTGTAGGTATGCAAAGAGCCACATGTGATCATGAGTAGAACAAAGAAATAACCCTTATGAGTCCGAGGGCTTTTTATAAAAAAATTATATTGCAGTCAGAGGGCAGCCAGTTAACATTCAAAGGTTGAACGGCATGCCTCGTAATTAGCAGAATAGGCAATGCAATTAAAACAAAGCAATTAATCGGGGGAGAAATACATCCTGTCCGACACAGCCCAGATGTAGAACATGTTGAGCTTCAATCCCTCCAGCACACCTGTGTTTGTAACCCTCACACTCCCGGGGTCAGAGGTCACCGGAGCTGGAGTGGGCGGCAGAGCAGAGCACAGATATCTTCATACAGGGATGCCTCCAGCAATATGGTTGCCAGAGCCTGCAAGGGCACCGTTACATATCAATTATAAATGTAAGCATGGTCTTAGTTAATGATGTCCTCACATAGAAGTCTCTTTAGAGCAATTAATGCAGCTGTTTGTGCTGGAGAATGCCCCCATATGTACACAATGTCAGAGCCCCACACCCACACATATATGCAAGGAGAGCCTATGTAGGAACATGCACACAGAGAACATGCAACTACATCTACATGTCCGTATTTCTTTTTATCATGATTATGTGTCTTTAAGCGAGTTTTTCTTCAACTATATCATGGGTCAGGACATGAAATGGCGAAGGAGCCTATTGCTGAGTCCCTGTGTGCCAGGAATAGTAGTTTGTTCAGTAAGTACTAGTAGTCATTAGACCAGGTCCTGGTGTAAGACTGAATTTTCTAAATTTGGTTCCTGGGCTGAAGAAGTTTAACAACCCATGTACCATTATGCTGGAGGAGAATGGATAATGAGGACAAGGTTGAGAGACAGAGCGCAGGAAAAAAAAACGAAATACACAAAAGATGGGGCTGTGTGAGCACCCAACACAACAAGCACAAAAGATGCACAGCTCTCAATCTCTCTGAGGACAGAGTCAGTGTTCTGCATATTGAATGAAACAAGACCAGTTGGAGATCTATTTTCAGTGAAAAACATACTTTTTTCTCTTTTTGTTTTTAGCTTACAGCATCACCGCTGAGTGGCTGGAAGTACTGTAGTCATAGCCTGTACCACAAGGTCAAGGTACGAGTTGGTTAGAAAACATATACAAAAAAATGAAAGCATTTGACAGACTGAGTGCCCAGTTATATGTTGGCAAGCTCTCACCTCCACCTGTGAGTGGTGTTTCATGCAGGTGGAAGATGCATACAATAGATATCCACAGTAAATTGTATCAAATGTGTGATTATAAAGTGGATGGATACCCAACCCTGTCTCCCAAGAAACAAATTGCATCCTCAATTGTGTTTTGAGGAATACAAATGTTCCCCTTACAATACGATTGAAGTAGGCCTACGCTAGCTTTTTTAAACAGGTGGTTAACATTGTGAATTAAAACAAAACAAAACGGCAACAAATCCATTCGTTTAGGTTTCGTAAAAAAGTCATGGTTTGGCTTAAATTATGTACGTAAATTAAAATACGTTGTTGACTTTTGGTTTCACACGGGACACAAACAGCGGCCTTCTGGGTAAAAGTCCCATGTTTGTTTGAACAATTCATCAACCCTGTCTGACTCTCTACACAGATTTGGATTAGAAACGTATTTGTCAAAAACAAACGTAATCCGGGAGAAAATATGCTTCCATTGAAAAGTAATTGACAATGCGGTTTTGTTGTAGGGGAACAACATTTTAAGGGGACCATATGTGAGGGGCACTCTGGATGTTGATTCATACTTTACTTACTCTGTGAATTGAATCACAGTACTCAGCTGTACAGAGCAGTGGTTGAAATAGCTTGAACGAAAAGTGACGTTTCGTAGGGATCAGTGCCAACATCAACAAGCTAGGCTAACTAGCCTCCACTTTACGAGAAATCACTCATAACTAATACAATGTCTCCTTGTTGGAAAGGGTGGAAAGAACATCTTACAGCAGGGGTCACCAACCTTTTTGATACTGAGAGCTACTTCAAGGGTACTGAACAATACGAAGGGCTACTTGTTTGACACAAACCCCCTGAATAATATAGTTGCACGGTTCACCTTTAATGATATTATCATTATTAATAATAATCATAATAAATATTCATATATGTGAAGAGACTGTCTGATCACATGTTAATGTTAATTATTCCTCACAATGATTATTTTGATTGATTTATCATGATAGGAAACACAGATATATTTAAACATGCAACATTATTTATTTATGTTCTCAATCTATTTCAACATTTGAAAGTCAGAGTTATCACATCTCTGATATTTTTGTAAATATCTTTGACAGTTTTGTAAGAATGACCACATTTGTAGCATTTTGTTCAAAATCACACCAGTTATATTTTAGTACAAAGTATCACTTCTGTAAAAACATTAAGGAACTCATTAACGGTTACATCTTCAAATCATATCCTGTTTGTACAAACACTAACTTTGTAACATCAGAGAGAGTGGAGATCACATCGGAACCTTTCTTCAAACAGTGTTTTCATTAACCATCATTGCACCTTTCAAGACCTCTCCATCCGAAAAGGCTTTCTTGTACTTTATTTAAAATGTGCAGCTCTAAATGAAGCTTCCGTTGCTTTGTGTGACTTGTTTACCGGCCTCGTGAAAAGAGATGCTGCTGCCCAAAGCGGCCTTTAACTCACGGCTTGTTCTGCCCGCAGTGCTGCAGGTGGGTAGTTAAGGCCCTGTCACACATATCCATATGACAGAAACGTATGCCGGCGCATACGAATATTTGTCAAAGTCCAAATACGTCCAACTTTCATTGGATCGGATCGAAAAGTGAACATATACAGATACGCATGTCTAACCTATTGATAGCGCATCACTTACTAATACAAAATGTATCAGACGAATGCCCAACAAATGCATAACGTGTACAAAAATATGGCGTATATAAAATATTGGCAACACGCTGGTTTACGTTGATATAAGGTAAGGTATAAGTAGTATTCGTTAAGAGCTCACTTTGTTATGCTGGTGTACGTTGATATAAGGTAAGGTATAAGTAGTATTCATTAAGAGCTCACTGTGTTACGCTGGGGTGCGTTGTTAAACGCTGATGTTTTGAGCATGTTCAAAATTACCGGACGTACCCGACGTGTGCTTCATAAGATATGCAGACGTTACGTGACGTTAGACATACGTGAATACGGAATACAGTATGTGAATACTTACCTACGTAAATATAGTACGTAAATACCTACGTGAATACCTACGTGACTACGTTAGAGGTACATTAGATATAGGCTACGACGGCTGACAGTGAACCCTACAGCCAAGTTATTGATAACGAGTGAATAACCTATTCCTACCCTATGTTAAGATGATGCCTGGCGACGGAGTAACTTATTAAACGTGTTTCTACAGTACAGCTAGCGTTCAGCATTCTAGCCGTTCTCCAGCATCAGCATGACGTGAACCAGATGGCACTTTTCCAGGTCCATTGGCCAGACGCTCTGATACGTTTTGTATAATTAAGTGATACGCTATCAATGTTTGACATACGTATAATAATTCATTATGTATTTGTTATATATATGTTAGCTACAACACCGCTGTGGAAAAGTTGGACGTATTTGGACTCTGACACATTTTGAACTAATTTTCATATACGGCGACATGGTTCTGCCATACAGAACTGTGTGACAGGGCCGTATGTCTGGCGTGTTCGGCGTATCGTCTGCATCTTTCAAATGATCACAACTTACCCGTAATTTATATCAACCTATTGCCGATATTTCTTATGCACCAGCATACGTTTCTGTCATACGGATATGTGTTACAGGGCCTTTAGGTAGTTAGTTAGTTAGCATGGTAGCTTCTGTGACACGTACCAGTGTCTCCACAATCTGCCGCTTTGCCGTTGCTCCGTAAATGAGACATACACACTTTTCTTTCACTGTTGTAAAGAAATAATTCTTCCTCCCAATCATTGTGAAAATAGTTTGTTTCTTTTGCTTTTCTGCCATGTTTAGCGTAAACAACGCACCTCGCGCCCATCGTAGCTGCTCCCGCTAGCTTGTCTCAGCGAAAAGGGAAATGGAGATTTAGCTTGCCCCTACAGGGTCAGAGTTCATATATACATAAAACATTTTAGTTTTTTAAATTCTATATTCAATATTGTCATTTTAAAATAAAGAATAATTCAAGTAACAGCAAAACAATTAAATACAAATTTTAGACGGAGATTCATGGTGACTAGTGCTATTTTTAGAACATGCTCTGCGGGCAACTCACGTAGTCCCTGCGGGCGACAAGTCGCGGGCACCACGTTGGCTACCCCTGCTTTACAGGATGACGTACTCCAGTAGGTAGAGCACTGTAAAAGCTGAAAGGTCTTCTCTGGTGGCATTGGATATGTGGCCTGAGACTGAGATGCAGAGGCTCGAGGCTGAGGACAGTTGCCATAAAAATCTTATCTATAGATTATCTGAATCTATAATGTCAATAACAATCCAGTATTGTGCAGGAAAACAGTGTGGTTGTGCAACTATGGCAAGTATGATAGGTAAATAAAATGACATGTAGACTTATAATATAGAATGGCCCCTGTGAGTGTTGTATTATTATATTTGTATTAGATTATTATGATGCTGTGTAAGCAACATTTTAATGTAGTTGAGATGGATTTACATTTCTTTATATATTGTAGGGTAGTTGTGTGTACTGTGTAACAATGCGTATTTTCTATGCTCATTATAAGTTTTTAAGTATATATAGCTGTCATGATAATATAATGATAATAATTTAAAAAGTGTAATGTTCTCCTCTGCAATGTGTGGAGAAGAAGTGTCAAGTAGTATGAAATTGAATTATTCAAGTTAAGTACTCAAAAATGACCTCAGAATTGTACTTTGATTATTTATTGACAATATATAACATATTTAATTTCAACATCCTCAGCATCAAATATTGCTCAAACTTTTTATTACCTGGTTGTTAAGTGTCAGATCACCAATTGCTGGACCCGAGTAGAACTGTTCAATGGCCAAAAGTGCAGACCTACAGTTGTACAGTAGAAGGCGAGTCTCATGAGTAGATGTAAGATTAGCTCAGTTGGCTTTCCTTGGATAAATAAACCTTCCGAGCTAAATTCATTAGTCAAAGCCAAATACTCCATTTTCTAGAAGACATGAGAGATGGACAAGCTGCCGCAAAAATCATGAAAAGATCAATTTGAACATATTACCCATCGAGGAGTCTATCCCCAGTAAGTGTGGACGATTGGTCGTGAAGTGTCCTCTGGTTATGAAGTGGGCTCTGGGAAGCACAGACTTTGGCAGAGCGGCCCGGCACCACACAGCTCGGCACAGCTTGCCATAGTTGACCGGCAGCCCAGGCAGATGGCCAGCAACCAAACAGCCCTATTAGCATTTGGTCTGGATTAAATCAAATGCTCGGTAGAGAGCTATCTCTAGAATGGCACTGGAATGAGAGACGGTGGGAGAGAGGAGCGTATGGAGCTGGTGTTGGGAGAAGGACTGGATGTGGAGCACAGAGAGCGATTGGTGCTTGGTTGGAACTGGTTCAGTGATTTGAAGTGTGATAGTCAGGGAAGTTGGCTGTACTCCTCAGAGGGACAGCCTCAGCTGGCTGATTATGTGATGATCTTTTATTTATTTATTTTTTGAAGGCTTTTGACTGAAGCTCACTTTTGTAAAAAAGATTCTAAATGACTGTGTCAGATAAGGTGATCAGTCTCGTTTTTGATAATGCATGACCATTTTAGATTTATATATTTTACATTTATTTTAACAAACATTTACTCAAATTCAATATTTATTTTATTCCAGTAAAACCATGTAACTTTCAGCTGTAAAGGGGTCAAAGGTCAACAAGGTTAGAATGTAAAATATTTACTACAGCATCAATACCAATAAATAACATAGGCATTTCTTTCTTAATAATGGCACGATGACACGTCACAGCCATCTACCAACTTCAGGGGACACTACCAACCATATTGTGCACATGTTACTTGGATCACCATAGCAACACACAAGGAGGGTTTACAAGTACGTCTAGTGGGGTTTGTACGGTGTGTGATTCCACTTGCCATTAATCCCATACAATAGGTTTGTTGGCTCACTCGCCTGGCTCCTTTTGACTCGAAGGAGAAGAGGTATCTGGGATCTTATTCTTTCCGCCACTATCCAAAGCTCTTGTCCACAGGTGGGGGTTGGAACATTCGTCTTCAGAACAACGGTCTGGTACTACACCAGCATTTTTGCCGAGGCCGGACCCATCCCCCTGATGAGCTAACACTCCATTTCATCCTCACTAGTACTACTTGAACTCTTCCACTTAGGTCATAAACTCACTTCTAAGCAATCCACTGATTCCCATCAAAGAATCTCAGACTTAGACTCTCATTTCGCCCACTTAACATACGACTGCACACCGCCCCAGTTTGTGCTGAAGATCACGGTCTGATAAAGCCAACAGAACCACATCATCTGCAAAGAACAGAAAAGCAGTTCTGAGGTCCCAAAACTGGACCTTAAAATTTAAATCGGTGAGGGACAACTTTGGCGGAGTCCGACTCCCAATGTAAATGTGATTGATTTACCGACTAGGCAGAAACTGCGCTAAAAGTTCTAATTATTTCAACTTTGACTTTGATTGCCGCTGACCTTTCAAAGCGGCAATGACATAACAGCTGCATAAAGCGAGGAAGGTAACCAAAAAAAAAAAAAAAGCTGCCTTCACCGCAAGCTTTGTAACCAGCCTCGAGGTGAACGCAGAGAACATTTCCTGTCATGTGAAGGCAGCTTTAGACAGCCTTCTCCAAGAGCACAAAACACCATTGTAAACTGAATTGTCAAAGGTGATCCTCTGTTGTATGATCAGGATGGAATCCACATTTGCACTAATGCAATTTAAATATAGGTGCTCTTATGTATATTAGAGCTATGCAAAAATACAGCTGTCAGTGATGCCAAATGATCTCAATGTACTGCTGACTAGTAGAGACTATTGTATATTATATAGGAAATATTGAATGGCTTCTCCCATTTTAACATTAAAATATTTTCTTTTACTATTAACACTGGACAAATTGAAAACTAAATTTAAAAATAGTTTTTTTATTTTGTGACAACATTGCAGATTGCTCCTTTAACCTGAGAGAAAGCATAAGAAAGAGAGAGAGAGGAACCAAAAGAGACAAAGTGGGAAATTCAGGAACATGTCATATTGTAGCTATCCCTTTGCCCCACCCTCAAGCACACACACACACACACACACACACACACACACACACACACACACACACACACACACACACACACACACACACACACACACACACACAAGGGGCATCGTGCACGTTAATCTGAACTGATTGCATGTCCACTTACATAAATTATGGACTGTGGTGGATGCATTATTTACTCAGCAGAATTAAAAAGGCAAAAAGGCATGCCAGGTTGCTGGATGCCGTCACAACATCACTGCACACACACATACAGATTCAGGAGAGATTTAGCAGGGATGCAGTTTGAAAAAGGCACTAAAATAAGCAGGTATCCTCATCAACACAAGCCTTCTCTTTAGCTCTCTTTTATATTTCTTAGCGTTACCTTTGTCCAACCTTTCCTGCTTTTCTTCCTCCTCTCCTTCCCCTTTGCTGCCGCCCTTCCTACCATTGCTTCTATGCTGCCTCATTTTGTTACTTTGCCCACCATTCATGCATACATCCATCCACTCAGTCATTTTCTCTTTCCTTAGATACTTTCAACTATGCTGTCTTTCCTGCATCCTTCTGTCATTTTGTCTATCCATTCATTCTCCCTTCTCCTTTCCCTCTTTGCCTATTCAGTCTCTCTATCAGTTCCATCCAAAAGATGGTCCTTCCTTTTTCTTCTTCTCTGCATTTATTATCCTTCCAGTCTTCATTCTCTTGCCTCATCTGGCTTCCTACCACTCATTCTACATTTTCTTCCTCTACTGATGACTGGATTCCCCTCGTTCCCAGTCAGGTCCAGTTAACTTGTATCATTCAACAGTATTTTGAAAAGGCACACTCATAGAATAGGCAGAGGGATGGTGAAATACACCAGATAAAGATAAAGACATTGGGGAGTATATATTACAATGTACATATCATAATATAGATGCAGCATGTGAAATAGATCGGGGAGCACTAGCAATGCACTGCAAAACATAACAGCATGTTCCTCTCATTAGATTTATGTTGCACAATATTACACCGTTACTTTTAGCAACTTAGTAAATCTTTAAATAGTTTTCTATCAGTTGTCAGTCCCTTTATTTACTGTCTGTTAGTAGTTCACAAGGGATGTGTGAGTTTGGCAAGTTATATATTTCTTGCCTAACTCACACATGCCATCATTCAGAACACGTTATTGTAGAGGTTTTTATGAAACCAATTCAAATGTAAGGGATAGAGAACAGCGTCAGACTTTGATGGGACATTCTGACCTTTAGTCATTTATAAACTAGCCATTTTTTTGCACATATAATCATTACAAAGGGAACAATGACTCTGACTCTTTGAATTATCACAATTGGATCTCAAAGAGCTGTATATGTAGGTAAATGAGTTGCCAGCAGAAAGTCAGAGAAGGACTCCAGTGTGCACGCTCTGTGGGCGCCAAACTGTGGAATCTTGATGTAGCCCGAAATAATCGCAATACGATTTATAAATAATGAAGACGAACTACATGTCTCTGATTGAATATGAGTAACATCACAAGTTCAAATTTGGACTAAAGGAATATAAAAAGTAAATAAACAAGTTGCAGAGAAGCAACCTTTTCTATGCTTATATTATCACCACTGTGTCTTTTATTTTTGAGAGAGTGAGCCGATCACATTGGAGCCACATTCACAGTAGGTCTTTACTCTTTTTTTACTCCCTTCAAGTCAGCATTAAAGCTCAAATCAATATGCAAAGTGTCACAGTGGGGCGGCTCCTCACTGCAAAACATCCCGAGCTTTGCTGGAACTTTTGGACACCAAGCACCGCCTCCAGATCCAAGGCCCCTGAAACAGATAGAGAGAGAATTAAAAAAAGAAGGAACAGAGAGTATATCACCAGAAAGGAGTCTGCTTCTCCCCACGCACTTCCATCCAGCAGCCTCAATCTTAGCTACAGCACGGTCGACTTAACACCTAAATATAGAGCATGCCGGCTATTCATGTAGTGTTATTGCAACGCTAAAGCCCACAATCGCGGATTTTGGAGGGCTAGTCGGCCTTATAGCGCGGCCGCCGGCTCCTGAATATGCATGGTGCCGAGCAGTGAGAAGAGAGCATCAGGCGAGACACAGAGGATTTGATGTTCAATAAAAGAGAAAGCCTTTGACATGGAATACGAGCGGGGCCCAGCCTCAATATAAAAGAACCAGGAGGGGAATTAGATGGATGGAGAATTCCTTCAGAAATACAGACAGAGGAGAGACAGAAAAGAGAGTTATGAGAAAAGGAAAGGGGATTTTTGAGTGTTATTGAGTGTGTGTGTGTGTGTGTGTGTGTGTGTGTGTGTGTGTGTGTGTGTGTGTGTGTGTGTGTGTGTGTGTGTGTGTGCGTGTGCATGTGTGTTACAGGACGTGAGCAAGTGACAGAAAAGCGAGCAGAGATGTACACACAAACTTCTTTTTTTTGTGGAAACATTCTTCTTTGACTGAGTATGGATAATACAAACCTGTGATACATCCTACGGAAGTTATTGAAAAGTCTCACTGCAGATTCTCTTCTCCAACTATTTAAAAGCACTCTCACACGCCTCCCACCAACTTTCTTCAAGCTTTACATGGCTTTTAAAGATTACCTTTAAAATCACTGAGACACTTAACAGGCTCTTTAAATTAGACAAGGCCTACAGGTCAGCCTCATTACAGATGCCATTAGCAACCATGCACTAAGGCTGTACAAGGAAATCGTTGTTTAAGGGCCACTAAGTGATAGTGGGTAATCCTCGTAAAGATGAATGCTAACCAAATGGCCCAAATGAGACATTTCCTCATTCTAGTGGTGTTGCTTTGAGTATGAGGATAATTCTATTTAGCAGGAAGTGATATTAATCTTATCAATTGGGTCTTTCTCAGTATACAACCATATGTATTTCTGTTTCATATGCGTCATTCTGGGCTTAATATTGAAATGTAAATCTGAATCAGAAAAATACAGAGGATGGGTGAAGAAGAACTTAAATAAAGAACTTAATCGATCAGAGAATAGTTGACCAAGAATCAAAGAGGAAGAGGCTTCATATGAGAATTTACAGCATGTCTATTTTAAATAAAAAGTTTTTATTCTGTCTACAATAAAACAGGTAAGAAAAAGACCAGCTTTGAGTCTTAATTAATTGTATATGCCAAGTATGCGAATCATACTTCTCTATCAACATATGCTTAAGCCGATACGCTTCATACTATAATGACAGACATCTGTGTGTGTGTGTGTGTGTGTGTGTGTGTGTGTCTGTGTGTGTTTGTGTGCGTCCGAGTTTTGATTACCTCGCCAACCCTCGGACCGATCTACTTCACGCTTTGCGTGTGTGTTCCTGAGGACCTGAGGGAGTGCAGTGCCCCGCGTGAAGTTATTTAGATCAGTGGTTCCGGCCGGACTTTGGTTAGCGAATGCACTGCAGACGAGCATCAACGTGTGCGTCTGTGTGTGTGCATGTGTGTGTCTATGTGTGTGTGTGTGTGTGTGCGTGTGTGTGTGTGTTAAACACGTTAAACGTTTATCTGTACTGTTACGGTACAAGTGCACAGAATGGAATGTGTAGCACCGTGCAGAGACCATCATGGGGAAAGCGAGTAATATACACAGATCTATTACAATGTAATTTATTCCCATGCATGTTGCTCAGAGTAATCTCAGTCAGCGGCTTTTCTGGCATAAACCAAGCCTCTCTTTCTCTCGGCAAAAAAACAAGGAAAATAAAAATACTGCTCTAATTACCGAACAAATATACCAATACAATTCAGCATCTCTTTCTGAATCTGTCCAAGTATCTCGGACAACCCCCAGAAAATATGTCTTATATCCGGAGTGCATATCAAAACTGCTACCGAATAAACACAAATAGCAAAAGAGAAGGTTGTCCGTCTTATTTATCTAGTTTTACAGAAGGCCAGAGAGATATTGAGTGGCCTCCCCCCCGAGAATAATGGCTCAGGTAAATGTCCGGCCCTCGAGCCCTTATCTTTCTGAAAATGTTCCTGAACAATACAGTGGAAGAGCCCTGCTCTATGGTGTTGGCCAGTCTGTACTTCAACATTCTTCCTGGCAGCTTTTGCAAGATACGTACACTGTAGCGTTGCTAGCATAAACACGTGCATAGACTCACTTCAAAACCCAACAAGCAGCGGCTTGAGCATATCCCCAACCGGCACTGCTTTACATCTGATAGCAACCTGCTTTTAATAGTTGTTCTAAGAAATAAATGCTGCTAGATGCAAAAGACAATGTCAATAACATTGTTAAAAATTGTTTTATTTTAACTGTGATCTCTAACAACATTTAAGTTTATTAAGCCCTCTTTCTAACGGTCACACATGCAGAGCAAGTTGGTGACTTGAACCAGCAACCCTACAGCTCACAGTCCAAGCCCCTACTAACTGAGCCACTGCCGCTGACATAGTTACCTTCTCGAGTGTCACCAGCTTTAGTTGTTACAATGTCAAAAAATGTTACGCTCTACACCACAGGTCTTCAATAGGGGGTCCTCGACCCCCAGGGGGAATGGCGGAGGTACTGCATGGGGGGGTCGCAAAATTGTTTGTAGATAAAGCAATTAAAAAAAAACGGAGCTCTTGAAGTCTCTTATATATATATACAGTAGGGGGTCCCTGCACCACGCTACACCGGTTTGTGGGTCCTTGGCCCGAAAAACATTGAAGACCCCTGCTCTACACTTTCAGCCAGGGATGATTCTGCTTTGATCTGCCTCTAGTGGATATACTTTTTAGTCTCACGTAGTATCAAAGTATGCAGGCAAGTATGTGAACCATGCTGCTTGTGTCACAGCTGCTATATGCATATGTCTTCGCAAAAACATATCTGTCAAGTATATCACAAGCATACAGCTCATATACTAACTGCTTTACAGGACAAAACAGAAGGAGAACAAAGCTCTTTTATAATTTCTCACAGATTAATAGACAGGAAAACCAGGGAAAGGGAGCGGAATTCAACTTTTCAGCTTTATGGCCAAATGATCTCTTTTAACAATGCTATAGGACTGATGGGAGCCCAAAATATATTGACCTGAGTTTTTGTTATGTAACATTTGGGTGTGGGCCTAGTGGCCTGGTGGTATGCCCCTACCAGATGGTTGTGAGTTCAATACCAGGCTGCCACCATTGTACCCCTGAGCAAGGCACTTAATCCTGAGCTGCTCCAGGGAGACTGTCCCTGTAGTTAGTTCACTGTAAGTTGCTCTGGATAAGAGCGTCTGTTAAATGACCTGTAATCTAATGCATCATGTAAAATGCATGTAGCTTTTAAAAGGTGAATATAGAAGATATGTACAAATCAAGGAAACATCCTAGAGGTGTTTTCTTTGAGGGCATAAACAAACTGCTAAGTGAGCTTTTGAAGGGGACATGGGATGGGTGTCGTGTCATGTAAAGCAGAGATGTGAAAAAGTTTGTCAGTTGAGCACTTGGTCTAGTTTCCAGAGGAAAGGCTGACCAAAGAGATCTTTGACTGGGACAGAGCACAAAGTTATCCTTGCTCGAGTGGTTTCTGAAATATGTTCTCTTTCTGATTTACATTTTATTTTCAGGAAAAAGTTGCAGTGCAATATAGATCAGTAACTACATTCAGATAAAAGAAGACTACACTTATAAAATGTAATTTACAGAGGGCAGAGGTCCCGATGTGCTCAGTTAAGAACAGGTACCCTACTGCTGGCAGGGACGTGCGGTCAGAGGAGCCAGGGGAGGCCGAGCCTCCCCCGTCATGTATCATTAAAATACAAATAACAATAAAATAAATATAAATGTATATTTGTCCACTGGTCTGTGCTATAACTGCATTTTATGTATGTTTCCAATAATTTTGATCATTTTTATACTCAAAATCGATGAATTTGCTCTCTGTTCAGATACAGGAGAGATGCGAGCTGAGGCAGCGACGAGCTGAGCCTCCCCTCGGATTGCGCAATCCCTTGCAAACTAGGTTGAGCGCATGCATTTGGTGCGTATCTGTTGCTATCTCTCTGTATGTCGGCAAAATTATGTTTACAGACACGTGATCCCACACTGAAGAGGGCGCACATGAGCCCAATACACGTACCTCTCTGAGCTATAAATGTAATGTTCTTTTTTGGCCAAATATGTCCCTTACCTGTGTGTGTATAAAGAATGCTGATATGAGAAATGAAAAATAACCAGTGGTCAATGTTCATGCTGCCAAGAAAATGGTAAATAAGCTACTCAGTTGGGTTCATATATTTGTAAATCTGAAAGAGATAGTGCCTCCCAAGCCATGAACCTCACCGCATGTCACTGACTGCTGGCAATGGAGGGAGGCGGATGCAAAGATAGTCCAGAAGAGCAGCATGTATTTCGTTGTGTACCATTGCCCCATGTACAGTGACTTGTAAAATCATTGGTCTGAAAAAATATCAGTTGAAGAACCCTGATTTGTTTTTGGTTATCTGAAGGTAATATGTAGATTTGGCTGTTTAATGCGGAGATTTTTGTTTTAGCAAAATCTTTAGAAAATGCATGGCAACTAAGACAGACAACACTGTATCCAAAAATAATAAAACTTATTTTTTCATGGTAATATATCATTAGTTATTGATTGTTTTGAAATGTTCTCTTATGGTTGGTCATGTGGTCATCCTGGTTGTTGTACATGTCCAGTGTCTTGTTAGCCAAACAAATCAATTCATTTACAATGTGTTCTATGATCCGTTCAATTGGAGCACAGAGGTTTTCCACGCAGAACAAGCTGAAATAGGAATAATATTTGTGAAGTCTGTGCCTGGCCTCTCTGTTCTGATCACCTACAGTATATACGTGACGTTTATTTTGTCAAAGTTGGCAAGGTCCACAAATTATGGGAAGAATTTCTAAATCAACAATCGCCTAATCTGACACAGTGACTACATCAGATGATGGTGTAGTCCTATCCTGTCATAACAGTTATATTGATGGGGGAAAAGCCTGCAGAAATAGAAGAAAGCTGCAGTTGCATGTTTGAACGAGGGGGATAATGGTTCATGTTAGGATGAGACTGTTGCTGAATAATGCACATATGGCAACATATAACTTAGTCACACACGTTGATGCAGGAACAGCATTGACATTCATGCTCAGATTTACATACACACTGTATAATGCACACTCATGGATGCAGAAAGAGAGACATTTTCTCGGGCCTGTTGGGGATGCCATGCGTGTTCTTTGGTTGGGGCAAGTTCCATATTAAGTGGGTTTTCCATTGCAATTAAGGCTTTGGCCTGATCCCTTCTGACACGGTAATTGTTATTTCAAACACAGATTAATAAATCATGGACATCTAGTTAAGAATTAAAATAGGTCTCCACCACCGCTGCAGCCCGAGCCAACCTCCACAGCCCAGTCTCTGCACGCACACGCACACACACACGCACACACACATTACTTCTACATGTTCTCATATGCACCTTTACATAGCGAAACATATCCTACACATCATATAGTCTGAGTGCATACACATTTACAGTGCACACATACATGCATGCATTATATACAGACATATGTTGCCACATAAGAAAATAATATTCCTAGCACCATATTCAACAGTATATTTTCATTCAAATTCTGAGTCTGTCGATAAATTCCAAAGTATGTTCACCTGATGGTAATTATCAAAACATTTGCATAACGGCATCCTCCTTGAATTACATATCAGGCAACAGACAACATCGACAATATTAAATTCGGGACCAAATTCCATTGAAAATAGTGACAGAAAATGAATTTCAGTGATACAGAACTGTGTGAATACTAAGAAAAGGCTGCAGCAAAAGCAATATGGAAAGATGATACTACAGAACAGGTGACCGTTGTGTAATCCATACAAAAGATGTTTACAAAATGTGGTTTGATTTAAATTGAATACAATTTTAATAAAATGTGCACAATATGGCCACATAGGGAGACCTGAAAACAGCTGATGTGCACATCAGTGCCATGTCACTGAAGATGTGTTGGTCTCTGGATATGTTCCAGATGATCATAGCAACATCATGTCTGAAAATGTCCACAGAGCCAGACAGAACAGACCTCATCCGTTGACAGAAGGACAACGCTGAAGGCTAATCTCTAGTCTCTAACAGCAGAATAAAATACTTACTACTGCGCTTGAAATAGCATCTGCAAAGAATTCACACAACTAATTAGAACTACAAAAAGTGTGTTTCTAAATGTATTATCTTTGCTCACAATTTTATGACGGAGACATACTGTACACACAAACGTGCTTCTATATATAGAGTGTTTATATCACATATAATACTAGATAGTCTCACCAAATTGTATATATATGTATATGTGCACACTTCAGAAACACATATGATCTGTTCCCATACACACAAACACAAACAGAGTTTCACTTATTTGAGATAAGATGGAAGAATGTGCACATAAAGTATTATTAAAGATATTTTCACACATTTGAATTAAAGTTTCAAATGTGAAACTTTGATACAGCTTTGATAAAGATGCATTGCTTGAAAGTGTACTAACAATCAATGAAGCTCTCTCTGTCAATCATGTGACAGTCCTTATGAAAGTTACTGAGAGGAACTTTTATTTTGTGTTGATTTTGGCAGTCCCTGTTGACAAAATGTTAGTGTTGCTGAGCGCCAGAGTCCATTTAGAAAACCTCTTATTTTACTGCCCTGCTTGGTCCGGGTTCTGGTTCCGTCGTGCCTCCCTTCCCTGCAGTGGGGCTAGCAATATGGCCTGGGGCCTCGTGGTGTCGGTGTTGGCTCCCAGCGGGGACGGGCAGAGTAGAAAGGCAACGCTCTGCTCCTGACCAGAGGATGGGCCACTGCTGCCGGGCGCAGAGCTCTCCACCTCCCGCCGGCTGCAGGTCGAAAGCGGCAGTGGAGCCATCAATCAGCTGTCTTCTCGCTGATGGTGTTGTTTATTTATGTAGGTCGTATAGAGGCATCAGAATTACATTGAGACATTGGGACACCAGTTAAGAGTTCTTCATAGAAACTTAAAGGAACAGAAGCTTCACTTTACAATTAGGGATTCAAACTGATGAAAAAACAGATTAAACTCTGGTTAATTCTGACTATATTCAAGATTTTTGTTTTATTTATTTATGCAAATAAATCAAAGATCTTCTGAAACTATACTTCACAATTTAAAACTCAAGGGAATCTTTAAGCTCAACAGAAATTGTGACTGGATTTATATTGTGATATACTGTATATTAATAGTGATATACTGTATTATTATTACCGCCTGATATGAAAACAATTATTGAGATAAAAAAATAAATGCATTCAAGTTTGTAACTTTTGTGTGTTTGTGTTTTGCATAGCATTAAGACATTTTTATGATACTCAGAAAGTGTGTTACACACAACGTGCAAATATATACGCATGCCAAGCATTGAGACATGCCAACACACATCTACAGACAATCTACACACAGATTCCCTTTGTGGTACACAAACACAAACTGTAAACATCCTATAGTCACAAGTAAATATACAATACATACACACATCATCTGTGCAGATACACATTTGAATGTACACATACACACACACACATACACAAACACAACCTCAGATGGTGTGGCAGTATTTACTATAGGCCCTTAAGACACACAGTACATCAAAATAAATAGGAGCTGTAAGAAAAGAAAGAAGCAGGAGAGTGCATAATAAATGCAGGAGACATGTAAAGGCACATAGAGCTACTCCTCCATACACACTCCACCTCTGACTCTACGTCCACCTTTCTGTGCTTTATTCCACCAACTCTAATCCTGTAACCTTTGTTTTCAAATCCTCCCTCACTTTTTCCTCTCCTCTTCATTCTTTCCTTCCACTATTTCACCTATCTTAATCCCTTCCTCTTTCCTATATCCATCCTTTGCCCCTCCACCCTTCCTCCATGTCCCTCGCTCCGTCCTCCCATGAACTCTCACTCCCTTCTTCTCTGCCTCCATCTCTTTCCATTCTTTGTACATGTGAAGACCGAGGGAGTCGTGGCCCAATACAAAATTAATGCAGAATAATGTGTATGATGGTCACATCGTAGGCTGTATTCTCTGCGCTGCCGCCCCAAAAACAGTCGTGCACAAAAAACACACACACACACACACACACACACACACACACACGCACACACACACACACACACGCACAGTCTCCTGTGGTCGACACAGAGCACTTTAGCTATCACTGTGGATTAGCCTGAGACCTGTAATGCACCTATAAGTACGCCAGGGCCCTTTTAAGCCACAAGCCACACTCACACCCATATTCACGAACACACACGGACACAAGCTTAAAATACACAGCGCACACATTATGTAAATGCATGTACACAAAGTTGTGTCTTATTATGTGTGTAAGATACCAATCTATGTGTAGAAATCTAAACAAATAGAACCAAACATTGCATTCAGACACACACGTTTATGTACACACATTGGCACTGATTTACACTGACCGTGTCACACGCTTAATACATCATGAACATGCACAAAAATAAACACACAACTGCACATACACACTCACAGTTCTACGTACTATAAGTACACTTCTGATGATCTAAATATAAACTGTGATCATTTATTTTATAACTCTCTCTCCACCTGCCTGGACACAATCTTCCCGAGCGATCAAGGACAGGATCTTTTAGATTGGATTCATCACAGAAAAGTATAGATGACACAAAAACAACACAGACGCTATGAAGAAGAAGAGGGAAGGTAGATCAGAGAGGCCACAGCTAGTAAAGCTGAGGTATAGCTTAATGAGTTAAGCAAGGCAGTAACTTTCCTAGTGTGCTGGTGTGGGCTACCACTTCAGGTCTGAGATGTTGCTATACTTAGACCTAGTTTCTTCCAACAATAACAGCCCAGTTGACCGTGAACAATCTATCAGGGCAGAAATTTGACCCAGCTAATGGAAAGATGGCATCCTATGACAGGCCCACATTGAAGTCACTCAGCTCTTTCTATTCTATGACTCTTTAGTTGGTTTAATGCGCCTTTTAATAATGGATGTGGCTGATGTATAACTCGCTAATTAGGAGTAGCCACATAGTCCCTCAAGTACGCTCAATTATAAAAATAAAGGATGAAAACAGTATTGTATAAATTAAATGACCTCCTGACCCCCTGGACACTATAGCTGTATATGCCCATAGTAAAACCAGAAAGCGTACATTGAAACTGAGGGCCTTGACTGATGATCCCAGGTATCATGCTAATACCATCTAGTCAGTAAGGGCTTTGTGTGATTTTAGAGGGGAAAAAAGCTGTAAAGAACAGACGGTGAGGCATAATGCCGTGTCTCTTGGAGTCACTGTGGAGAGATACATTTGTAGAAATCGAAATGTACCTGAACCATGAGACAGAACTCTAAGAACATGCAGGTCTTCTCAATTTCTAGAATTAGGGACCTGATCGACCCTTGCATTCGAGTAGGGTCAGGCTCAAATTCAGTCTAATCAGGTCCATTATTGTCAGTATTGTTCCCATTGTAACTGGTCTGTGTGTCAATATGTCTACTCCCTGAATGGATCCAAGCAGACTCATTACCTTGAATTGTAATGCAGAGTAATATGACATGTGTTCCTACTCTTTTCAACTGTGTCTTTTTTTTAAAGGTTTGAGCGTCATGTGTTAGTGGTCTGTCTCTGTTTTGGGTCTGTTCATATGGACCACATTTTGGATCAAGTCTATTTATCCATGAGTTTATTCAATCAGGTGTGACTCTCCTCAGGTCACTTTAGAATAAGGTCCAAAATGTTGGACTTTTATTGTGGTTTGCCGTTTAGGCCCACATGTAGGAATAATCAAATGACCATTGTGTCCATACATTTACTATTTATTCAACTGTTCAAGAGAGGTTTTATGTTGGTCCTATATTCTCTTCATCTTCAACCGCATTACTTGCATTGAATCACGTTCTTGTCTGCACTTTGCTGAGTGCATATCAATGTCCTCTCTTTCTGACAAGAAGAACTGCCCTTTGTTTATACTTCTTTATATAAATCCTGTCATGAGCATACCGCATATGCTTGTGCTTTTGCTCCAGTTGACTCTGCTTGATTAGGAAATGCTTGTTTTGACACATGATCTCCCAAAGTCTCGTTTCAAAAGTACTTCATTGGAGCAACATAATGGTTACAGTGGTGGATGGCGTCATGGGATTGTCTCCCAGAACTCCAGTTTATTAAAAGGTTTGCATGATTGTGCGTGTACATGCATGTGTGGGTCGTATGAGCCTGTGAAGAGTGTTGAGGTGTATCAAAAGGGCCTTGAAATGTGTTTTGGCTGACCATGACAGATCAGTGGTCGACAATCCACAAAGGGGCCCCAGAGGACCCCCATGGATGACCTCGCATCTAAACTGAATGCAACCCTCTAATCCAGTGTGTCACCTCACATACCTGAGGCCTTCACCTCCCGATGAAGAGATGAATCGAAAAGAAAGGGCCTCTTGCTGCTCTCGCTCTCTAAGAAAATACAGGAGTGGAGAGTGGAGAGCTGACCTTATAAGAACTAGCAGATGAGATCAGATAGTGAGATGACAGGTCAAAGAAAGTGGAGGAGGAAGAAGCAAAAAAAAAAGCGAGAGAGAAAGAGAGAGTTTAGGAGAAGGAAAGAAGTGGGGCAGAGAAGAGGCAGTGAGGGCAAACAGTGAGTGCAGAGCGATGTAGTGTGGAGAGTGGGGACTGAGACGGATTAAGTGGTCATGCTGGGCTTCTGTGTGTCAGTGTATGTGTGTGTTTATGTATGTGTGTCTCGTTGAACAATAGAAGCTACAATGGGGTTATTTAGCCGTCATGCAGTCTGCAGGAGATTACTATGAACACACAAACATGTATTTGTAGTCATATACTCACAAGAACCTTCCATTAATTATATCATTGTCAAACTCTTCACTCTCAGAGTTTAACCAGTTTTTAACAAAACGAAAGTCTTACCGAAGCCAAATCCAAAGACAGCTCTAATTGAAAGACATTATCTTTGAATTTAATTGAATTATCTTACATGTACAAACTATTGCAGTTCTTCACTTGGGAAAAGCAAAATACTTACTCCATTACAATTCTTCTGAGACCCTAAAATCTAATTAATGTTCATTCTCAAACTATCCAGAAGCAGTTGGTCCTATTTCTAACACTTATGAAAGTCCAGGTTGTGGTGGCAGCAGGCACCCTGGTTCCTATCTACTTTTTCCAGCTCCTCCTGGGGAGTTCCAAGGTATTCCCAGGTCAAATGGAATCTATAATCCCTCCAGCTGGGCCTAGTCCCTGGAAAACCTCCAGAACAAGGCGTCAAAAAGGCATCTTGATCAGATGTCACTTAAACTGGTTTCTTTGATCACAAAGAAACAACAGTGCTAATCCAAACTCCTTCTAGATATCAGCACTCCTCGTCCAGCCCTCACTTCTTGCACAAGAAACTAATTTACCTAAAGTTCATATTCGTGCTTAGCTCCCTCTAAGCATTACAGTATGGTAATATCATGCATCGGGAGTTTTTCCTTGTGCGCTGCGAGGGTCTAAGGACAGAGGGTGTCGTATGCTGTACAGTCTGTAAAGCACACTGAGATTGGGCTTGATTACTGCCAACTCTACACTGCTCCTTCCATCAAACTCATGCTCCACCTTAACCTCAGTTCTGCAGATCCCAAGCCCTATATTCCCAAAATTCCCCACACAAGAAGGGAACTTGGTAAAGGATCATATGCCTTTACCAAGTTCACAAAGCACCTGTAGACCAAATGGGAAAGCTCCCATTACCCCTCCAGAATTCTTCACAAGACTTTAGTCTTTAGAGCTGGTCAACAGTTCCATTATAAGAAACAGGGTCCGCATTGCTCCTCCTAAATCTAAGGTTCCTCCAGTGTCAGTATTCAGAATCCGAAATCCTTTATTTGTCCCACAATGGGAAAATTTACGTTGTTACAGCAAAAGTACAAGAAAGTAAAGTGGCGAGTACACAATAATTAAATTGAATAAAATAGAGTAACAGTAGTATAAGTACACAGTCGTTGATAAAAGTTGTAAAAGTGAATAATGCACTAGGTGTTCCTGAGCAACATTACCTTTACAAATCAACTCAACTGTCCACCAACTGCCTTCTGCTCCTGGGTAATGTAGGCAACATGTAAGTAGTCTTACTGCACTTACTTTGTCATAGCAAAACCGATATCTGATGTTAACAACAGGAAATGGAAAGATTTGCAATGACAGCAATTTAGGATAGGACGAGCGCTCCTTGACTTCGGCATTGATGAGGCAGGTTTTTTTAAATGTTTCTGTGTGTGGTGGTGAGTTTGTTTCATTGAAATTGTCTTCAGTGAGTTGAAAAAGAGTTCTTGAAAAGGATTTTCAGTAAAGACACAGTCTCAACAAAGATGGCAACCTATGCACAAACTGACATATGAAAATATATACAGACACTATATGATACCTACTGTGGGAAGCCCTTAACTTAAAGAGACCTTAACCCTTTCATGCATGAATTATGACCACCTCAGTCAGGATTATTTTTTTGCTCTTTAGGCATAAAAAACAAGATTTGAATTTTAGTTTTTTTTATTCAGTTTTTTCAAAGAGATATTTATATGTCCACTGAGTGGACAGCATGCATTTATGTGTTCAACTGAAGAAATATGTATTTAATAAAGAAATTAATACAATTATATATAAATATGTGAAAACTACAATGATATATGTATATATAAAGAAAATGTGCATACATCTACAAAACACCATTTAGGAATACTTTCTATTTCACTCTCCTGTATAGAGCACATGGAATACATGGAAAGAGTTTCCTACATACACTACTGGCATAAAGTTAGACTCTGTTAGAGTCTCTGTTACAGTAACTGTTCTTACACTGACCAGAAATATAAACGCAACACTTTTGTTTTTGCTCCCATTTTTCATGAGCTGAAATCAAAGATCTAAGACTTTTTCGATTAACACAAAAGGTTTATTTCTCTCAAATATTGTTCACAAATATTTTTAAATCTGTGTTGGTGAGCACTTCTCCTTTGCTGAGATAATCCATCCACCTCACAGGTGTGGCGTATCAAGATACTGATTAGACAGCATGATTATTGCACAGGTGTGTCTTAGGATGGTCAAAAAAATCACACAACACAATGCCACAGGTGTCGCAGGGTTTGAGGGAGCGTGCTGCAGGCATGCTGACTGCAGCAATGTCCACCAGAGCTGTTGCCCGTGAATTCAATGTTAATTTCTCAATTTGTCACACCAGATACTGACCGGTTTTCTGCCCCCCCTGTTCAGTGCCTAATAAATGTCTCTTTTCAAGATACAACTGCACATTAGATTGGCCTTTTATTATGACCAACCTAAGACACAAGTTTCAGAAGGACAACGTTATGGCAGGTTGGCCAGACGGATACCTCTCCTCAGTGAAAGACACATGAAAGTCTACTTTGAAGTTTACCAGAAAGAAACACCTAAATGACTCTCAGACTGTTAGAAACAAGATTTTATTTGCTGATGAGACCAATATTGAACTGTTTGGTCTCAATTCTAAGAACCAGACACCTCTAATCACCTGTGTGATACCATGCCTATGGTGAAGAATGTTGTAGCAGCATATTATGTGGGGGTGTGTTTTAGCTGCAGGGACTGGGGGACTGGTCAAAGTTGAGGGAAAGCTGAACAGCGCAAAGTACAGAAATATCCTTACTGAATACCGGATCCATAGCGCTCAGGACCTCAGACTGGGAAACAACTCTCTGTCAGTCCTTGAGTGGCCCATGAAGAGCCTGGATTTGAACCCAATTGAACATCTCTGAGGAGACCTGAAGTATTTGATGGAGGTGACAGTACAATGGGAGGATGCAATAGAAAGGAAAAAGCATAGATATATAGATTTCACAGCAGAGGCACTCTTGCACTCACACACACACATATTTATTTTGATACTATGTTCCATAGTTTGGTAAGACGTGTCCAGACCAATTATTTAAATAAACATTTCTCATACCTCTACTCACAGTCTTGTGTCTGGAACCGTACTCCTGGATAGGGGTTGGACTCTATTCTTTTCTGGAGTTGGCCAAGGTGTGAGGCGTCGGGCCGGGGTGGGGATACTCACAAGTCCCCGGCTGAGCGCCGCTACATTGGAGTTTACCCCGGTGGACAAGAGGGTCGCCTCCCTACGCCTTCGGGTTTTGGGGGGGAAAACTCTGACTGTCGTTTGTGCCTATGCCCCAAACCGCAGTTCCGAGTATTCGGCCTTCTTGGAGATCCTGAATGGATCCCTGCAGGGAGCTCCAGTAGGGGACTCCGTAGTCTTGCTGGGAGACTTCAACGCACACGTGGGAAACGATGGAGACACCTGGAAAGGCGTGATTGGGAGGAAGGGCCTCCCTGATCTAAACCCGAATGGTCGTTTGTTGTTGGACTTCTGTGCTAGTCATGGAATGGCCATAACAAACACCATGTTCGAACATAAGGATGCTCATAAGTGTATGTGGTACCAGAGCACCCTAGGCCAAAGCTCAATGATTGATTTTGTAATCGTATCATCTGGTCTGAGGCCGAATGTTTTGGACACTCGGGTGAAGAGAGGAGTGGAGCTGTCGACTGATCACCATCTGGTGGTGAGTTGGATCAAGGGGTGGGGGAAGACTCTGGACAGACCAGGTAAACCCAAACGGGTAGTGCGGGTGAACAGGGAACATCTGGAGGAAGCCCCTGTCCTGGGGATCTTCAACTCACACCTCCGGCGGAGCTTTTCAGACATCCCTGTGGAGGTTGGGGGCATTGAACCTGAGTGGGCGATGTTCAAAACCTCTATTGCTGAAGCTGCAGTGATGAGCTGTGGTCTGAAGGTCTTAGGTGCCTCAAGGGGCGGTAACACCGTGGTGGACCCCGGTGGTCAGAGAAGCTGTCCGACTGAAGAAGGAGTCCTTCCGGGTTATGTTATCCGGGAGGACTCCGGAAACAGTTGCAGGGTACCGAAGGACCGCCATGGCAGAGGCAAAGCAGCGGGTGTGGAAGAAGTTCGGAGAAGCTATGGAGAAGGACTTTCGGTCGGCACCAAGGTGCTTCTGGAAAACCATCCGGCACCTCAGGAGGGGGAAGCGAGGAACCATCCAAGCTGTGTACAGCAAGGGTGGGACCCTGCTGACTTTGACTGAGAAGGTTATCGGCCGGTGGAAGGAGCACTTTGAGGAACTCCTGAATCCGACTAACACGCCCTCTATGGTTGAGGCAGAGCTGGAAGCTGATGGGGGATCATCGTCAATTTCCCTGATGGAAGTCACTGAGGTAGTCAAACAACTCCACAGTGGCAAAGCCGCAGGAGTTGATGAGATCCGTCCAGAAATGCTGAAGGCTTTGGGTGTTGAGGGGCTGTCTTGGTTGACACGCCTCGTCAACATTGCGTGGAAGTCTGGGACAGTGCCTAGGGGTTGGCAGACCGGGGTGGTGGTTCCCCTATTTAAAAAGGGGGACCAGAGAGTGTGTGCCAACTACAGGGGTATCACACTTCTCCCTGGTAAAATCTACTCCAAGGTACTGGAAAGGAAGGTTCGGCCAGTAGTCGAACCTCTGATGGAAGAGGAACAATGCGGATTCTGTCCTGGTCGTGGAACAACGGACCAACTCTTCACTCTCGCAAGGATCCTGGACGGGGCCTGGGAGTAAGCCCATCCAGTCTACATGTGTTTTGTGGATCTGGAGAAGACGTATGACCGGGTCCCCCGGGTGATACTGTGGGAGGTGCTGCGGGAGTATGGGGTGAGGGGGTCACTTCTGAGGGCCATTCAATTCCTGTACGCCGAAAGCAAGAGTTGTGTCCGGATACTCGGCAGTAAGTCGGACTCGTTCCCAGTGAATGTTGGCATCCGCCAGGGCTGCGCTTTATCACCAATCCTGTTCGTGATTTTCATGGACAGGATATCGAGGCATAGTCGTGGAGGAGAGGGGTTGCAGTTCAGTGACCTGAGGATCTCATCGCTGCTCTTTGCAGATGATGTGGTCCTTATGGCATCATCGGTCTGTGACCTTCAACAGTCACTGGATCGGTTCGCAGCCGAGTGTGAAGCGGTTGGGATGAGGAGCAGCACCTCAAAATCTGAGGCCATGGCTCTCAGCAGGAAACCGGTGGATTGCCTACTCCGGATAGGGAATGAGCCTTTACCCCAAGTGAAGGAGTTCAAGTACCTCGGGGTCTTGTTCGCGAGTGAGGGGACGATGGAGCGAGAGATTGGCCGGAGAATCGGAGCAGCGGGGGCGGTACTACTGTTACTTTACCGCACCGTTGTGACGAAAAGAGAGCTGACTCAGAAGGCAAAGCTCTCAATCTACCAATCAATCTTCGTTCCTACCCTCACCTATGGTCATGAAGGCTGGGTCATGACCGAAAGAATGAGATCACGGTACAAGCGGCCAAAATGGGTTTTCTCAGACTGGTGGCTGGCGTCTCCCTTAGAGATAGGGTGAGAAGCTCAGCCATCAGTGAGAGACTCGGAGTAGAGCCGCTGCTCCTTTACGTTGAAAGGAGCCAGTTGAGGTGGTTCGGGCATCTAGTAAGGATGCCACCTGGCACGTCCAGCTGGGAGGAGACCCCAGGGAAGACCCAGGACTCGGTGGAGAGATTATATCTCCTCACCGGCCTGGGAACACCTCAGGATCCCTCAGTCGGAGCTGGAGGATGTGGCCCGGAGAAGGGAAGATTGGGGTTCCTTACTGGAGCTGCTGCCCCCGTGACCCGACCCCGGATAAGCGGTAGACGATGGATGGATGAATTTCTCATACCAGAGTGGTTGCTTACTATTGGTTAGTCTAGTGGAAGCAGTTATAATGTGATGATGGTTGGACAACTGAGCAGGCGATAGTATTCAGATGAAGTTGCAATCCAGTTGGGTCTGTAGTTTAATCGGAGCAGTAACAATGTAGATCTAAAGTCAGATCAAGCTGCCAAGTATATGTTCTTTGCTTGGGTTGGCCTAATGAAAACCTAATTTAACCCAACACAACTTTTGGCACATTTTAATGTGTATTGAAACTACTGGGTCTCCTAAAACTGCCTAAAGAACCTCCTTAAGGACCTCACATGGCGCTTCAATGATTCTCACCCATAAGGCCCCGATTTGAGACTGTGTTTGTGATGTGAACATAAGGAAAACAGCTTTTTTTGTACTTATCTTGGCCTTGAGAAGATCATTTTTAAACTGTTATTTTTCAGGTCAGGTTTCCTTGAACTAACCTGTTGAACAAGCTCCACAATGATGATTGTGGAAAATAGACGGTGTTTGTTCTATTCTAACAGTTACAATGAAGAGGTGAAGATGGTTCAGACTTCTTTATCATTATCTGTACAGTATGGTGATGTGTTTTCAACATAATGGAAGCAGAGGGTTTATACATGACTTAAAAGAAAAAGATTAAACTGTCAGGGGTCAGTCACGCTGCTATTTTTCCACCTTTGAATGGAAAAAAACATTGGTTCTCTGAATAGTTTTCTGTAAAGAATAGGTTGAATAGGTTAATGTTTGCATCTTCCACAGAAGAACATTTTGGCCAAACCTCATTGCTAAAAGGCTATTTTAGAATTGGGACTCCGATAGTGGACCCCATCGACCACAATTCTTTCCTGCTCAATCGACTTTTAAAGGGAAGTGTCACCATTTTACACATCCGAATCAGTTTGGTTGATTACGGGCAGTACTACCAGGGCTGGATTACCAACCACGCAAAGCAGATCGGTATCGTATTTTGGGATTGAGACGGTGAGAGGATGGATCTAGAAAACTCGTATTGTATGGAAATGGACTGCTGAAATTTGAATGCACATGACCAAACATTTCTTTAATCCTTAAAATACTTTGACATTAAGCAAGGATCTAAAGGCCCTGTAACACATATCCGAATGACAGAAACGTATGCCAGCGCATACGAAATATCGGCAATAGGTTGATATAAATTAAGGGTAAATTGTGATCGTTTGAAGGACGCAGACGATACGCCGAACACGCCAGACATACGGCCCTGTCCCACAGTTCCGTATGGCAGAAACATATGCCGGCATATATGAAAATTAGCTCAAAATTTGTCAGAGTCCAAATACGTCCAACTTTTCCACAGCGGTGTTGTAGCTGACGTATACATAGCTAATACATAACAAATTATTATACTCATGTGAAACATATTGATAGCGTATCACTTACTTATACAAAAAGTGTCAGAGCGTCTGGCCCACGGAGCTGGAAAAGTGCCATTTGGTTTACGTCATGCTGATGCTGGAGAACGACTAAAATGCTGAACGCTAGCTGTACTGTAGAAACACGTTTAATAAGTTACTCCGTCGTCAGGCATTATCTTAACATACGGAATAGGTTATCCACTCGTTATTAATAAATTGGCTGTAGGATTCACCGTCAGCCGACGTAACCTATATCTAACGTACCTCTAACGTAGTCACGTAGGTATTCACGTAGTTATTTACGTACTATATTTATGTAGGTAAGTATTCACGTACTGTATTCACATACGTATTCCGTATTCACGTATGTCTAACGTAACGTAACGTCTGCATATCTTATGAAGCACACGTTGGGTATGTCCGGTAATTTTGAACATGCTTAAAACATCAGCGTTCAACAACGCACCCCAGCATAACACAGTGAGCTCTTAACAAATACTACTTGTACCTTACCTTATATCTACGTAAAACCAGGGTGTTGCCAATATTTTGTATGCGCCATATTTTTGTATATCTTATGCATTCGTTGGGCATTCGTCTGATACATTTTGTATTAGTAAGTGATGCGCTATTAATAGGTTAGACATGCGTATCTGTATATGTTCACTTTTCTGATCCGATCCGATGAAAAGTTGGACGTATTTCGACTCAAATTTTCATATACGCCAGCATACGTTTCTGCCATATGGATATGTGTGACAGGGCCTTTAGTAAAAAACAACCCTTTCCGTTCATACACAACCACAGTAATTTGCAAAAGCAAATAAATGTTGAAGGAATAAATGAGAACTGGAAAAAAGTAATCAGTCAGAAATATTGATAATGAAAGTAAAATGTTCTCACACAATACACGTGTTTATTAATATTGTATTAATGTGTTATTTAAACACAACCGCAATGTTTAACCAAAGTGTTTTTGTTATTTAATCCTCACCACAAGCGGCCCTCATGATGCATATTCTGGTATCTGGTGTCAAATCTGCCGGTTTGTACGTTCTTCTCCCTATGACTCCAGTGTGGTTCATAAATTGATCGCTTGATTCCCTCAAAAAGATGTTGCCAAGCATCTATGTAACTGGAAACAACTATTTAGTAATATAGAAATGTAATTTTTATAAGACAGGGTTGAATGAACTTTATGGAAGTGCAACTTTACTGAAGTGCAATACTAAATCTATGGAACAATAACAGTGTATCCTTTTTCATATTCAAGTCTACATAATAACTGTAATGCCAAGGATGAAAACAGTGGCTCTTTCAAAGGTTTATGTTCAAGTTTGCCCCTGAGTACATTCATGACAAATCAGTCTGTTGGTTCCACTTACTGGTCACAGACACTTCAGGATTAAATACACTTTAGTTTGAATTTAAAAGGTGTTTAGTTCAGCACATTCAAATAAATTGATGAGAAGAATGTGAAGGTAGTGAAATAAAGAGAACTTCTTCAAATGTTTGACACCGTTACTCCCATCTTCACATCTACTGTCATTCATTCTTGTGTGACAATAAAGAAATATAATAAATATTTAACAATAATTATAAGATAAACGTATCAAAGGGTTTGGTGTGACTTGTTTTTATACAGCCTAGTGGTGTTAGCAGCTGACTGGAGGACATGGGTGTTGGTGTTGGTGTGTCCATCTAATTCACATGGGCACTGTCATCAATACATCTGATGAAACTGAAGTCTGTGTTCTGCAAACATCTTTCATATACACACTACATTTCAACAAGTGCACAATACTTCCTTCACTGAAATAACTTTATGCACGCACACACACACACACACACACTGTGACCCAAGAGAGCAGGCCAGCTGTGTGTGTGCTGGAGCAGTAACCCCGGCGTTAATTATAAATCAATGGGCCAACTGAAAACGCACACAGAGTGCATCTCTGGCACACATGACTTCTCTCATGCATGTCAACATCCATAGGGTATATAAGCCGTTTAAAGTGTCGGGGCCCTTGCAATATTCATGGATGATTATAACAGATGGTAGACACACACAGTGCAACACACTGCACTGATACAGGACAATGATACAAACACAGAGAGGGGTGGAGGGTTACGGCTGGGGATCATAAACTGATAACCACTGCTACCAGACTGCCTGGAGGATTGATTTTGTAGTATTACAATCTGAAAAACTGCAAGTTTATCCTTTTTAACACGTCTTTTCAAAGGAAAATTCACTTCCAAACTATTACGCTTATAATCTTAACACTTATAATGAAAAATAATGTTGTGTTTTACTTTTTTGTTGTCTTATTTACTCTCTTTCTATCTGACCCATCTACTCCCACCAGTAGTTATCTTGCTTGGACATACGAAAAAATACAAATGCTATGCAGAGTTATGTATTGTAACCTTAAAATACTTTGTAATTCCCTTATAGCAGGGGTGGGCAATTCATTTTTACAAGGGGCCACATGAGAAACCCGAGCTGTGTTGGAGGGCGAATCAACAATAAATTGAACTTAATTCTGCTCAATATTAATTTTCTCCAATTGTAAAAAGCAGTACATTATATATTTTGATTAGCTGCGACTGGTAATCAAAAGAATAAATATATTCTCTTCCAATAATATAAATGAAATTGTGGAGTGGGTCAAATAGGAAAATACTCCTAGAGAAGTAATAAACAGTAAAAACAATCATTACATCAGTATTTTATTTTTAACATGTTAATCTTCACAAACCAATACTGAAAAAGTGTTTTACAGTATGTATAAAGATAAGCAATGAATCAACTCAGCAATAAGTGCTTTTCATGTTTTTCAGTTCACTTTACTTGTTCAGTGAGAACAATCCAGTCTGTCTTGGGCTTGAACAAGTGCACTGAAATCTGGTTGAATGTCTGAGGTGGATATGCGCAGGACAGCTGACAGGTGATCATCAAAACCATGTGCATTTCATTGTCAACTGTTTTAAAGTCTTGACATCGCCTCCAAAACTCACCATGCAGTGCTTCTAACATGGATGAGTACCTGTGGAGGTGATCAGCTGATGGTGTGGCTTCCTTCAGTGTTGGCAAGTGGGTGAGAATGTTGTCCTCCATTTGGCTTGAGAGAAGCTGCAACTTTCTCATGAAAGCCTTCACTGCGCTGTACATTTCATGCACAAAAAGGCCCTTGCATTGCAGTTTGACATTTAGTTAATTCATTAGTGCAGTCAAATCAACAGCAAAACCAAGGTCTGCCATCCAGTCTGCATCTGAAAGCTGTGGGACATCTTTTCCTTTCTTCACACAGAAGTCTTGACTCTCTTCTCTCGGACACTCTTGTCCCATTTCAGTCCCAACTTGTCCACACATGCATTTACCTCCGTGAACACATCACTCATGTTGTTGTCCCTTTCATTGACTGCATGGCTTCTCAAATGCCTCCTTTTTCTCCGGACATATGAGTGCTGCAGAACCCACCAAACACTCCTTGATAAACTCTCCGTCAGAAGTTTAATTTTTCTAGCGATTTTGTGAGATAAGACTTAACTTGTATTGACAGCTGCATCTCTGGATGTGCAATGTTTTGTAAAAAGTCCTTGTTGGTTTTGCAGTTTAGCTAGCAAAGCACCCGACTCCTTTTCCCGCTCTTCATCGGACAGATTCTTGAACGGCGACTCAAATTGTAATCCTTGAACACAGCGACCTGCGCACCACAAACTAAGCACACGGCTTTACCTTCCACTTCTGTAAATAAATACTTAGCAGTCAATCTGTATCAATCTTTCTTATTTTGGCGTGAGCGGACATTTTGAGGGCTAGCCGGCCAGCATCACTTGTAGCTGTTCACGCGTGCGGCGCGCGTACGTAAATAAAGAAAAACAGCACCCTTTTCAAAATAATAGCAACACAGTTAGAAAGTTATTTACACCATGCACGCAATACAATGGTGTTGCTTTTATTTTGAAAAGGGTGCTGTTTAAAAAAAATATATATACTTTTTCATATGTTATAATTTACGATTGTCCTCACACGGGCCGGACAGAGGGCAGGATGTGGCCCGCGGGTCATACAATGCCCAGGTCTGCCTTATAGGCTACTTTTATGAAGAATGTTGTAGTTCCATTTTTACAAAGAAGTGCTCTGTCTTATTTTTGACTCATGTTCAATTCCTGTGTTTAATAAACCTTTATCTTTAATGTTGCAGCGAAGCAAAATTTGGAGCAAAAGAAAAGCATCTTTCTTGTTGTTTTAATATTTTTATTTTATTCCAGAAATGTCTACACACACACAGACTCATTTAGGTATACAAGGTTCACCCAGTTTAACACTAACACAACCCCGTCACATAGACAACTACCTTCTTATCTGTCTCTTCACACAGGTGCTTCCACTTATAGCTGATTAGACCTTTACCTGAATTTGGGTGCAGCAATGCTGGAAATGATGTGAGGTTATTGAAATGCATGCTCTAATAGGAATGATAAAAGTTGTGTTGTAGAGTGTAGACACATTGTCTATATGTACATTACATTAGGACAAGATGTTCAAGGTGTTTTCTTACGTTTGAATAGCAGAGAAAAACCCCCCAGTTTTTTATGGTGTGATGTAACATAACAGGTGGAAAAACAAACAAGTGTCTTTTATTGTACAGAACTCAGATTCTTTTTTTATTTTTTTGTTCTTTTCATGCCTTTATGATAGAGAGTAGTGAGGATTGTGAATGGGGGAGAGAGAGAGAAGGGGAACGACATACAGCAAATGGCCACGGGTCGGACTCGAACCACGGGCCGCTGCGGCAAGGACTCAGCCTTTGTATATGGGTCGCCCGTGCTACCGGGTGAGTGACCGTGGCGCCCATAACTCAGATTCTAAGCTTTTAACCAGAACCAAGAGGTACGATCACATCACACCTTTAGCCTCTTTACACTGGCTCCCTGTTTGTTTCGGGATTGATTTTAAGATCTTATTGATTTATTTTAAGGCTCTTCATGACTTGTATCCCGACTATATTTTGGACCTTTTAGTCCTTTGTGAACCAGTGTCATGATTCTGGCTTTTTTTTTCCTGTTTTATTTTGTAAAGTACACTCTCCTCGTTTCATGCCTAGTTTTACTTCTTTGTGTTTGCCCCGCCCTGACTTGATCCTCCTGTGTCCAATCAGCTGCTGCCTTGTGTCTTTGCCTGCCTCCTCCAGCTGTGTCCTGTTCATGTGATTAGTACCTGTGTGTGCCATTGTTCCTGGTCGGTTCGTCTTCTTCTATGTTACTTGGTGTGGTTGCTGTGTCTATGAATCCTAGTGGTCCCTCGTGCCATCGTTCCGTCCTGGTTTGTTCACTCAGTGTTTGCTTCAAACAATTATTTTTGTATTTTAAAGCTTTGTTATTAAATAAAGCTCTCTTTTCGTTATCACCCTCAGCCTGTTTACTGCGTTTGGGTCCTGCCCTTTAGCCCACCCCTTGATACATTGTGTAGTTTGGGATCCTTGAGCAATGACCTACCTGAGGAAAAATTGCTTTCTGACTCAGTGTCTTCTTTTAAGTCTCTTCTAAAAACACACTTTTATCAGAAAGCATACCCTGATTTTATCTAGATTGTTAATTTTTTTGCCCTTCATGTATTTAATCATTTTATTTTTGTATTTTATTTTATATTTCACCATGTGAACCACTTTATACTTTGTATTATAATTGCTCTATGAATAAAGTTTAGCACTCTGGTTTTGATGCATGTATGTTTTTTCCAAAGTTTGGTAATGTGATGATTGAAGCCGCTCCATGACGACTAACTCATATAGACAGTTGTGTGCAGTAAAACGCTCTTAGAAGTTGCCATCTTGTGATCTATATGAAAAAGAATGTTATTGTTTACTGTTTATATATGTATCTTTGTGTTTAATTATTAATACAGCTAAGATACATCATTAAATTTGCTTTATGTAAATTATTGGTAAGATAATTCAAATATACACAACAAATGAAAAAGCTAAGGACATTGAATTAAGATTTTATTTAATTAACATTTACATTTAATGTTTCTCTACTAGTCCAATGTTATTTTCTCAACCTTGTAAATACTCGTAGAATATTTACAATACTCAAAAGCAAGGAAATAAAATATTTCTAAGAATAACTAAGAAAATAACAGCAGTTAATGATATGTAACTCCTTAGCTGTTTCCACTCAAAGTAATATGTGTATTCATTTGTATATGCTGAAAATAAATTGAAGCCCAAGGAAAAACTACCTTGTTGCAATAGAGAACAATGTTGGAGAGCTGCATGTGAATACTAATGTGTTTCTACTGCAGTAAAATGAATGTCTACTATTTGTATTTTGTCAAACAAATAAATCATTGATGGGGATAATCAACACTTATTTTGTACATTTTGTTTTTATTTTAAACCTGTTCTATCTCAATTAAAAAAAATGTTTTATTCTCTTTTTTTCTTCTATAATGCCAGTATTAGAACAGCTTTTTAGTAATATCTTACACTAATTTATTTCCCTAACAAATAAATATGGGATTGTCATAGTTAAATATAAAGATTTTAATTTCAACTACAGCTGTCAAAGTATGCAGTCTGTCTTCATGTCAACACTTCACACGCTAAACATCAATCATGCATACAGAAAGACGCATGCAGCCGCTCTAACTGGAACCTCAGCATATGCAGCATGTCTTTAAAGCAACATTAGACACCAGCGTGAGGGGGGGGGGGGGAGTGAGTGGTGAGGGATGGAGGTGAAGCGAGGAAGGGTGTTCAAGTGGCTCTGCATATTATATATAACTACTTTTACAATTATGGGTCTATATTACTAACACAACAGTGAAGGCTCAACAGGATGATAAGACTGAGGCAAACACCATGTTGATCACGCGATAGTGGAGGACAAGGAGAGAGTGAGTGATGAAGTATCAGAAAAATCCCAAATTGGTGTGTAAGGTCTGTATAAAATAGGCAGCATAATATTCTGTGGCATTTACTGTCATAGAAAAGCTGCATTAATGAACAACCATATGTAGTCACTTACATTTACTTAAAATAGATTCGACTCTCAGTCTAAGTGTACTTGTCAGTTCTTTGCCTATTTCTGGGGACAGACCCATCATGCAGTACAAGCACTCGTTGGAGTGGAGAGATTGGGGTTGTAATTTGCAGATAGATCAACAGAGCAAAAGTGAGAGGATCTGTAGTAGTATTCATTTACAGAAGCAAATCTGCATCCTCCGAAACACTCAGACGCATTCCTCCTACCGACAACATCTATTGAAGCTTCAATAGTTCTAAACAAGTATGACTCTGGACCACCGTCTTGGCCGCACTTATGTTCACAGTTATGCTCTAATAAAACGTGAGTATGTTCCACACATGGGATGGAAAGCTGAAAAGCATCTGAAGCCCTTCCACTAAATATCCTAAGGCTTATAATAGGTCCTAACTGGCTGAGCTAGGAGACACTGTGCTAACTTTAGGACTCCTAGAAGCTGCTCACAGTCAGTCATGCGCTGCATGTTATGTGTCTCATCGTGTCAGTGTTTTGTAAAAATAGAAAGACAATAAACTTTTAATCCATATTTTGACACACACCTCCATCCAGCCATTCACAAATCTTTAATTTAATTTAAATGTATTTATTGATGAATATTGTATTCCATGTTCAAACCCAAAGGAGATATTTTATGTGAGCATATGAACAAGCATCAACAAGTACCAACTTCTGCACGAGAACCAGGTGGCATTTCAAAAAGTGCTAGAGCAGCATCCCTCTCCTCCATCGTCACCCTGCTGGACCTTTCAGCAGCGTTTGGCACGGTGAACCACCAGATCCTTCTCTCCACTCTCCAAGAACTGGGAGTCTCAGGCTCTGCACTCCCCTTGTTCACATCCTCCCTCGCCCACATGTCCAGGGTAACTTGGGTAGAATCTATGTCTGAACCTTGTAGCCTCACTACTGGGGTCTCTCAGGGTTCTGTTCTGGGTCCCGTCCTCTTTTCTCTTTACACCAAGACATTTGTCTCTGTTATTCACTCACATTGCTTTTCCTTCCACAGCTATGGAGATGCCACTTAACTAATTTTGTGTTTTCTCTGGACTGAAACAGGAAGCAGCATCTCTGCATGGATGTCTGCACACCACCTGAAGCTTAACCTCAACCTTGTGGTGTCCTCGTGTCGGAATACAAGGAATCTGGGTGTGACGCAGTGTGACCACCTATCCTCCACAGAAAAAACTAAATCCTTTCAATTTACTTAATTGAATTGTAGACAGTGGTTCCACAGTATTTAATAATGTAGTTGTAATGTGTTCTACTTGTTTCAGATCTATGTGATAACATTATGTAGTTTAAACATGAACAGGTCAATTAAATCAAACTTGATTCATGGATGTGGTGTCTGAGATTATTCAATCATGTAAAAGGAAATGGATTGAGTTATTTTCTTACAACGGGATTGACTAATTTTCATATAACTGTCTTCAATTGTATTGGAATTACATTATATAGTTATGAACAGTGGTTCCACACAATTGATTTATTTCAAGCTAACATGCTTGTGTTTTAAATTGTTCTTTCATGTGCATGAGTGTTGTGTAAGGAATAACAAGCTCTAAAGACAATATTTACAATTATATTTTTTTATTTACCCAATAAATTGAATCGGACAAATATAAAAACATTAAGAGCAGACTTGTTTACTTAGATGTAACTTGTTCCAAAACAAGATAGCTGGTTTTGGCTCACAATTCTTCTCAAGGAGTGACATTGAACCTGGGCACAAAGTTAAACCTTCAGCATTCAACTTGAACATTAAAACTCGGCAGTGTTAGTTAATAACACAACTTTTGAATATTTTAACCTTGATCACTTTTTCTGATTGGTAAGAACTTTATGAGCAAAATATGCCATTTTAGTGTGAAAGTGTGGCAATTAGAGCACTGTGTCAAGAAAAAATGGTCTTTGAATTACACATTTCAAAGTCCACAAAGAAACACTTAGTTCTTTCCTCAACCAAATAAATCCTTAACTGACCTATAGTCATATAACTCTGCTGGCCAATCAAACTATATCTGATAATTGAATGTCCCAAGGCTGCATGCTCAAGCTATTTTCAAGCACAGAAATGTGTGTAATCATACTAAAAGAAATCTGCCATCATTTTCATAAAAAAAGAAATGCAAAAATATGAATCAGTTACTTTTGTCTTTTAACAACTTGTCTCTTTTAACCAGTGGCAGGCCGTCAGGGCCAGCAAGGCCTTCTCTGCTGGCCTAAACATCATCAGAATATACATTTAATTTTTATATATTTTTTCCACAAATATGTATTAAATTATTCCCCATAGTTGGCGACACCGGGGCCAGCTAGCAGGCATACGATAACGTCAGTACGCGCACGTCTTTTTATTGAGAGGCAGAGCTATGCAGAGCTAGCAAACTTGAACGAGCTAATTTGTATAGATTTCTACACGCTGTTTTTTCAACCCACAATGTCTGTAGGAGGAGAAGAGATCGATTTGGTCGCAGATATAATTACAACGCCATTTTCAAGACGAACTTTTCAAGAAAAGATAGACATCGTGAGGAGAGAACGGCCAACCCCGACGCTAGCGAGTCTATCACAGCCGGGAAAAGGGTTTGTCCGCCACTTTCAAATCACTAACTACGAGCGGTACCCCCGGCTCACAGCCTCCGAGAGGCACTGCACATTGTACTGCTGGGAATGCCTGCTATTTACAACTAAATGTTTCGTAAATATTAATATAACTCTGTTGTTAGGGTGATGCAACGCCCGGTTATACTGTGTTTCTGTCTAAATGTATAGCTTCTAGAGCCATGGCGTCATAATGATGGTATTAAGAGGTGGAATAATTCAGGTAGGACGGTGTATGACATCACTGAAGGCCTAGGTGTGAAATGCACGGCCCGCCACTGCTTTTAACAGTCTTCTCTGATCACAAAGATCCCCATAGTTGTCTCCTCAATGGTTCTCTGGGTCAGTACCTAAAAGAAAAAAGGGGTCAAAATGATGTCACTTGGGGGCTTTTACACCTGCCTAGTTTAGTCTTACTGAATCATTTCATCCTTCACACCCTAGTGTAACTCAGTTCCAGGATTTTACAAAGATTTACTTCAAAATATGAATTCAAAATATGGCTAAACTAAGGCTAAGCTAAATCCGGCAAGTAAGATAAAGCTGCCGGATTCCTCTCAGAATGTCTGAGGGGCTCTCTTTTAGCACGGAATGGTCAGTGTTGGCTTCAACCACTAGGAAGCATTCATGTGAAATTCAAAACTACAGTAGCATGGAAAAAAAAACCCATTTCCATTTTAGCAAGCAAACTTATCGAGCTAAGCCTTTTGTGTTCATAGGAATTTAACTTAATTTAAAAGTTTGGGAATGAAGAGATACAACAATGTGTCAGAATGAAGTTTAGCAGGCCAAATGTACAGTATATCAATGAGGAAAAAAGAGCTTCCAGATTGAGTGATAAAATATTTTTACTGAAGTACATAAACTAAATACATCGCGTTCAAACACCATTCTTCTCATTTTCCCCAGTGCTTTGGAGATGTACATTGTCTGTTAAACGGTCAAGTTACACATGTACAGTTACATACAGTAAAACATTTTTATATATTATATTTTATTATTTTATTTTTGCTAGCCTGACCATCAGGAGTATCTTGGGGTTCAAGTGTCTTGCTCAAGCATACTTCGACACATGAATAGGAAGATCCGAGGAATTGAACCGCCAACCGTGCGGTAAGTGGATTACCCGCTCTTACTCCTGTAATGCCTAAATCAATGAGAACAGCCCTAATATTACTCCCTGTTAACTTACATATAAGCTACATTCACTTACTGTATACTCTTTAACAAGTTCCTCGGTGTCCTCATTGAGGTGGATGCAGAGACCCTTGATGATGCACTCTCTCCTTGCATCGATGTCATCCTGAAGTAATGGATAAAGTGTTCAGCCAAGCATTAGTAGGCACCACTTTAGTGTGCAAGTACATTACATGATGACATAAATGCGAATAGCCACTTGTCTTCAGCCAGCGAGGCAATCATCAATGAAAAGTAATTCAGAAAAGACAATTGAAAATCAACTGTGGTAAAACAATCTTACTAGGGCGATGGCTGCCATCATGCTTTTGAGCGTTTGGTCTTGTCGCCCACCTGTCATTTCAAATACTTTTAGCAGATTAGCAGAGTGCAGGTTGAGCCGTGAGAAATTTCGACCATAAGGGGAGAGTCGTATTCCGCTTGAACTCAGAATTTATCTGCAAACTAATTTTGAATCACAAAAGTATATCTGATGGAAAATTCCAACAGTTCACTCTTGTGCCTCCACACACACTCACACACACACACACACACGCACACACACATACACACACACACATACATACACACTTCAGCCTTCCTGGGTTTCTTTACATCATAGGCTGGACTGGATTTTCTGTCTGGTTTGTGCTTGAGTGTATTTACTGTCACTTCAGGGCATTCAAGTTTCTTAAGCATTGTGCGATACTTTAAACTGGTTTTCCATGCACCATATCCAGTCACTGACCCTTGCTCTGAAAGTCATGGATGTCTCATTATGAGCCCCTCAGCCACTTTTTCAAATGCTCTGTTGGTGACATAAACTTTGAACCAGACCAGATCTCTTGAATCAATCCTTCAAGAATGGCTGACTTTAGCTTTGAATGCGGATTAAGTAGAGTCACATTTTCTCTGCATTTTCCCGCTCAAGCTTTCAGCTCTGCATCATAGGAGAAACGAGGAACATTGGAATATATCTGGCCAGGAAGATCTTGAGCAAAAGGACTCAGCAGAGGAAAGTATCACAGTGTCGTCACCAGAAGAAAAGGTGGAGGAGTCATGAAGATGACACGGGGTTGAATGATATCCTGGTTTCAATGGAGAGATGTTCAAGCTGCAACAGGCATTCAGGCATTCACATTCAAAGATCTTTGGCACTCAGATGTGTTTATAACTTTGATTGTATCTTTATCCTTTATTTCGTCAATGGAAGTTAAGTTCATGAAGTCATTTCCAAATAAAGCATCCATGAACTGAAGTCTGATGCTATGTTGTAGTCCACACTGCTACTTTATCTCGGTCTCAAGTTCTCCAACAGATCCTGGCATTCCTGTGTGAAGAGTCAATATCTGGCTGTTGTTTTCACCCAGGATGATTTTCAGCACAGCTGGGGAGGTCATTTTCCAACATGTTATTCTATATGGAACACAAAGCACAGACAATGAATGCATTAGCATAATGAGTCTCGAGTCAATTTAAGCATTTTAATGATCTTGTTCCTGATTATGGTCAAAAATCAAATGATGCTGCCACAGCTACCATGAAATGCAAAAATGTGTTTTTCTAAGGGTGGCAAGGCCGGAAATAGAACAGTGGCGTCAAGTATTGATGTGTGCATTTCAACAGTGGTTTATTTTGGCCTTTACTGTGCTTCTCTCTAGTGATGGAACAATTAACCAGGCTGATTATTTGCATTTTGAGATAATTGGCACAGGCCAATCACGAGGCCGATTAAACCGAAATATCTACAGACACATCAGCAAACAGCCTCGTCAGTGTGGCTGCTGGGCAACAATGTTAATTATTAGTTTTTTTATTGATATTCAGAGCGAGTATTTCAGTTGCATTTGCCTCTAACAAAAGATACATGTACTGTATGTGCGAACCAGAAAACTATTTAAGTGTGTGTGATTGAGAGAGAGTGAGTGAGTGAAAGAGAGAAGCTTGCCACCTGCTGATCAACCAACTCCTATCAACAATAAGCTTAGCAGCTAACCGCTAGCACAACCTAACCCGGCTCAACTTTAAACTGGAACAGCTGTTCTTATTGTAGTGACAATCTGAGTGGTCACTCCTAAACAGAATGGATAAATGTTTTGCTCTGATCATGTTCAGAAATGTTCTTACAGTTAAAGCATAAGACTCTCTCACTGTGCAATACTACTAAAGAGGTTGTAGCATGTAACTATATTCTTGAACATTTCTGCTCCTAAATTTCTTTGTGTGAATCTTTATTTTTTCCATTTAACACCACATGTACTCCTTGCACAAGTAAGCCTTTAGCCCTGTACATTAAGTTATAATGCATTATAAATCGGCCATCAGTTTTGAAAAACCCATACAGTGCTCTCTCTCCCTCTTACAAACACATTTACTCTATACAATAAATGGTATCGCATGATAGGATGTTCATTAAGCATGTTTGGTTTGTTACCTGACCTGTTACATGGGTCATCTTTGTCAATGTCGCCATTCACATTGATCCAACAAGATGGTCAGTCAATGGATAACCATCAAACATTTCACCAAGTTCTACAAGAACAAGTGTTGTCGTGGGAGATGGACTCAGCTCAAAGGATCTGTCGTGCGCTCTGTACCATCCACATAGTTCTATCACAAGGAACAACAACAGGTATCAGAAGCCGAATCAAAAATGGGAGTAATCATAGCAAGCTCCAGTTCTGATGAGCATTACCTCCTATTGTTTTTCTACTTCAGAGAGCGTGTGGCACAATATGATGTCTGTTGGTCTTATCTGCCCACTTGTAAGGGAAATGGATAATGGAGCTTGTGAGGTCCTCTAAAGTGAAATATTTCTTTGACAGCAATACTGTGAGGCATTGAGCAAGCTCTACTGGTACAATTCCCTCAAAAGAATTGTGAGCAATGTCAGAAAGCTACCCAGAGAGGACATGAAAATGAGACAGACTTTTTTGTAAAAAACGTGTTTTTTCACTCCAAAGCAGATGGTACCCCTCTCCTCAGCAGATCTAACATGAGCTTCATTCTTTTGTTCTGGGGCTGAATGCACCATATTTAACCTCTTCTGATATAAGTCTGAAGTCTTTAAAGTGCAAAACCGACAAACATAATCCCCCGAAAAACATTTGATAAAGCCAGCTATACCATGAGCCCCTAAATTGTCTGCTGCTACATTTACAACCGTACCTTTGAAAATGTGGCATGAAGTTCCATGTTCTTCTAAAGTACAAAGAGTACCACAGATATCTTGTAAAAGAGGCTCTAATATCTTGTCATGACCATAGGTCTTCACGTCTTGCAAAGAAGTGCCAAGCAAATAGAAGAACGAGACACTGGAGCCAAGTTACTCAACAGTCAATACACAGCACAAAGTCTTGTGTTTCTTACGAGAAGTACCCAGAGGGTTGTTGCTCTCAAAGTCATCAACATATGGATATTCTTAACTCATCTCCAGACAAAAAAATATATTTTCCTTAAAATGCAGGCCATCCCAAAAGGACCTACACTGCTGCTCCTGTCCCGTCTGTGTTGAGTGATTATCAATTACCATGTCCAAAATATCTTTCCTACTTAGGAATTGTTGTAGTGACTTAAGTATTGAGACATACTGAAATGTTCATTTACCCGTAGCATTAAGTATATATTGTAATGACTCTAACACATTGAAATGGTCTCTATAATACTGCTCAGGCTGATAGGCAGTACTCATTGGGCCGCCCTTCTCTATAGCTTTTTGTAAGGGCTGTGATATGCACACAGCTCTAGTAATTTCTTTTATGACCGTCTCATCAACCTGGAGATTATGATCCTGAAAGATGTCACTTAGAACATTGTCTGTGAGGGGACTGGGCACAGAACTAATTAAGTGGTGCAGTTCTGGTAGAAATTCATCAATAGCTTTACTTGGCACATGGACAAAATGTTCAAGCTTCAATAAAAGTGCAGCAAATCTTTGCTCAAATGGCTCTGGGCTGTCTTTTGTGACACCAGGATCTACATTTGGGAATACATCAGCCTCATCTACAGGACAATCATTGACAGAATTATCAAATGGCTCTTGAGACGCTACGTTGGTAGTGGAAACAATACCAGGCTTAAAATCCATAAATGTATGAGGATTGTGTTTTCTGTTTGTGTGTGATTTGAATATTCCATAGATATTTGTTTGGAAACTGCAACCTAAGAACATGCAAGAGTCTCCTTGCCCTTTTAGATGTGTATTTATGTGATAAACTAAAAATAACTCCTTTTAGTTGCAAGATCTTTACATGGCTACAAATGGCAACTGAAGATCCAACACTCTGATGGTCTTTGACTGGTTTGTGCTGCATGAAATCTCCTTAAATTATATTTAGATTAGAAGGATGTTCCAGGTTCTAAATGTGCATGGAGAGCTCAAGTACACATATAGAAAATGATGGTTGCGCCCATAATGTATGTGTTTGACCTTATAATAGTGTAATAGTTGGGACCTACTTGATACAGCTCTCACACTGCCACATTCACTGAAATAAAACAAAAATAATTTGAAAAACTCCCCAAAATATAATACTTGAATAATACAAAAATCAGTTGCGCATAATTTTACTCACCACTACAGAGCATTGGAGTAGTTATGGAACATCAAATGGAGAGTTTTCTGGCAACCTGTAGTGGTGAGTGAAAGCATTTTAATATTAAATATCAACCCACACAGGGAATATCAACCTTTGTTTTACTAGTAAGCTATTATCATCTGAGGTTTAAGGTAAACCGTCTATTGTGTAATTATAAATCTTACCATAATACATTTTATATACATTTCTATTTAAGAACATGCCAGAAAGCTGCCACAAGTAATATCACAATCCATGCACTTGTAGCGGTGCACAGAATGATGTCACACAGGCTCAATCTGGTGCTACACATTTCATATAGATTGTCTACAAAATGCAAAAATAACACTTTAGGATCACAATCACTACAAAGCGTTTCCTTCTTCCATCCTGTACACAGAGATTTTCATGTCTCATACACTTTCATTCAGTTATTCTTTACTCAGCATAACACCATATCTCTTTATAAACCAATAAGAGCGACCGGGGCTCCCTCATTGCCATTGTCAAGGCTACCGCCCCGCGCTACTACTGCTGATATAATAGCGGCCGAAACCTCTGATGCTACTGTTTAGGGCAGCAGCTATCGATTAATTTAAGTAATGGAGAACTCTACAGATTCTAACATTGATTAATCGAGTAATCAGATAAGAAATAATTTTACTTTATAAAGGAACAACAGTTAGTATAAACACAAAATAAGGTCTCTTATTTACTTACTTACTTACTAGCCGCCATTTTAATTTACGTTATTACTTATCCATTACGTATAGCCATGAGTTACGTACATTCTAGCCTTCATCTAGCAATCATAACATAAAAATATAATTCTGCACTGCTGTCAATTTGTGAAAGCCTGAGCTTTGTTAATATCATTATCACACACATGATTGATTTACTATTTTACCTTGGCCAGGCCGAGTGCGGTCCGCGAAAACTTGACTTAGCAGTGTACAGCGTATTCGTTTGGCTTAAGCTTGCAATAATGTTATTATAGATCATGATAATATATACTTTATTGATTGATTTGATTTATCAACTATACAAAATGCCACAAGGAGTCAAGGGCATGCAACAGTTAGCTTGATACGACACGGCTTGAACTGATACGACAATAACTTAAGAGTTTATAATTACGTATTTTATGAAAAAACTATCTTGCTATATTTAAATCACAATATCTACTTGTAGTTATTTTGGAAATGTTCGATGATGTTAGAGTACTAAACTTACCTTTTCGTCGGCGCCTCGATTAAAAATGCCATTCCGCTTCCGGTTTAGGTTTAACGCAATTGCAACAGTTTTGCACAACAGCATTGAATCTATTTCATGTACTTTTCTTGCAGTTCAGTTGTAGTACAACAACATGTAATCATCTTTGTAATATAATAATTATGTTTTTTCAGTATGCAGATAAATTTTATGTCCGTTCCACACCAAGAGGTAACCTCCGCGTCTGAAAAGTGAAGTCCATGCTAAAGTATGAAAATCTCTACTTTCCACTTGATTTATCATCTCAATAAACATTTCTAATAGGTTTATTGTCTCAATCGCTTGTTTCAAGTCTTCTTCCATACAGCATGATGTTCATTTTGTAAAGTATGGTCCCATTTAGAGAAAAAAAGACAAAAGAAACAGGTTATGCTTTAGGGCGGGGCTACCTTGTGATTGACAGGTCTCTACCACAATGTCTGGTTTGGGTGCTCTCCATGCTTTCGTCTTAGAACTTTTACACTGGGGTCATGTTTACCCCCTGCCGCAGCAGCATCAGCACTTGCAGAAATGTAATTTATACACATATGTTGTTCATTTTCATCTATTTCTTTCAATAATAGGCAAGATTTAAGAAAATAATTTTTTTTTAGAAATTGGCTTCAATAATTTACTTATTCCAGATAAGGAACTGTAAACAAAAGTTAAACATCCATCCATCCATCCATCGTCTACCGCTTATCCGGGATCGGGTCGCGGGGGCAGCAGCTCCAGTAAGGAACCCCAATCTTCCCTTCGCCGGGCCACATCCTCCAGCTCCGACTGGGGGATCCTGAGGCGTTCCCAGGCCAGTGAGGAGATATAATCTCTCCACCGAGTCCTGGGTCTTCCCCGGGGTCTCCTCCCAGCTGGACGTGCCTGGAACACCTCCCTAGGGAGGCGCCCAGGTGGCATCCTTACTAGATGCCCGAACCACCTCAACTGGTTCCTTTCAACGTAAAGGAGCAGCGGCTCTACTCCGAGTCTCTCACGGATGGCTGAGCTTCTCACCCTATCTCTAAGGGAGACGCCAGCCACCCGTCTGAGAAAACCCATTTCGGCCGCTTGTACCCGTGATCTCGTTCTTTCGGTCATGACCCAGCCTCATGACCATAGGTGAGGGTAGGAACGAAGATCGACCGGTAGATTGAGAGCTTTGCCTTCTGGCTCAGCTCTCTTTTCGTCACAACGGTGCGGTAAAGCGATTGCAGTACCGCCCCGGCTGCTCCGATTCTCCGGCCAATCTCTCGCTCCATTGTCCCCTCACTCGCGAACAAGACCCCGAGGTGCTTGAACTCCTTCACTTGGGGTAATGGCTCATTCCCTACCCGGAGTAGGCAATCCACCGGTTTGCTCCTGAGAGCCATGGCCTCAGATTTGGAGGTGCTGATCCTCATCCCAACCTCTTCACACTCGGCTGCGAACCGATCCAGTGACTGTTGAAGGTCACAGACCGATGATGCCATAAGGACCACATCATCTGCAAAGAGCAGCGATGAGATCCTCAGGTCACCGAACTGCAACCCCTCTCCTCCACGACTACGCCTCGATATCCTATCCATGAAAATCACGAACAGGATTGGTGATAAAGCGCAGCCCTGGTGGAGGCCAACATTCACGGGAAACGAGTCCGACTTACTGCCGAGTATCCGGACACAACTCTCGCTTTGGGCGTACAGGGATTGGATGGCCCTCAAAAGTGACCCCCTCACCCCATACTCCCGCAGCACCTCCCACAGTATCACCCAGGGGACCCGGTCATACGCCTTCTCCAGATCCACAAAACACATGTAGACCGGATGGGCGTACTCCCAGGCCCCCTCCAGGATCCTTGCGAGAGTGAAGAGTTGGTCCGTTGTTCCACGATCAGAGGTTCGACTACCGGCCGAACCCTCCTTTCCAGTACCTTGGAGTAGACTTTACCAGGGAGGCTGAGAAGTGTGATACCCCTGTAGTTGGCACACACTCTCTGGTCCCCCTTTTTAAATAGGGGAACCACCACCCCGGTCTGCCAACCCCTAGGCACTGTCCCAGACTTCCACGCAATGTTGACGAGGCGTGTCAACCAAGACAGCCCCTCAACACCCAAAGCCTTCAGCATTTCTGGACGGATCTCATGAACCCCTGCGGCTTTGCCACTGTGGAGTTGTTTGACTACCACAGTGACTTCCATCAGGGAAATTGACGATGATCCCCCATCAGCTTCCAGCTCTGCCTCAACCATAGAGGGCGTGTTAGTCGGATTCAGGAGTTCCTCAAAGTGCTCCTTCCACCGGCCGATAACCTTCTCAGTTGAAGTCAGCAGGGTCCCACCCTTGCTGTACACAGCTTGGACGGTTCCTCGCTTCCCCCTCCTGAGGTGCCGGATGGTTTTCCAGAAGCACCTTGGTGCCGACCGAAAGTCCTTCTCCATAGCTTCTCCGAACTTCTCCCACAACTTCTGCTTTGCCTCTGACACGGCAGAAGCTGCCGCCCTTCTAGTCCTTCGATACCCTGCAACTGTTTCCGGAGTCCTCCCGGATAACATAACCCGGAAGGACTCCTTCTTCAGTCGGACGGCTTCCCTGACCACCGGGGTCCACCACGGTGCTCGAGGGTTACCACCCTTTGAGGCACCTAAGACCTTAAGACCACAGCTCATCACCGCAGCTTCAGCAATAGAGGTTTTGAACATCGCCCACTCAGGTTCAATGCCCCCAACCTCCACAGGGATGGCTGAAAAGCTCCGCCGGAGGTGTGAGTTAAAGATCCCCAGGACAGGGGCTTCCTCCAGACGTTCTCAGTTCACCCGCACTACCCGTTTGGGTTTACCAGGTCTGTCCAGAGTCTTCCCCCACCCCTTGATCCAACTCACCACCAGATGGTGATCAGTCGACAGCTCCGCCCCTCTCTTCACCCGAGTGTCCAAAACATGCGGCCTCAGATCAGATGATACGATTACCAAATCGATCATTGACCTTTGGCCTAGGGTGCTCTGGTACCACGTGCACTTATGAGCATCCTTATGTTCGAACATGGTGTTTGTTATGGCCATTCCATGGCTAGCACAGAAGTCCAACAACAAACGACCATTCGGGTTTAGATCAGGGAGGCCCTTCCTCCCAATCACGCCTCTCCAGGTGTCTCCATCATTTCCCACGTGTGCGTTGAAGTCTCCCAGCAAGACTACGGAGTCCCCTACTGGAGCCCCCTGCAGGGCTCCATTCAGGGTCTCCAAGAAGGCCGAATACTCAGAACTGCGGTTTGGGGCATAGGCACAAACAGCAGTCAGAGTTTTCCCCCCCATAACCCGAAGACGTAGGGAGGCGACCCTCTCGTCCACCGGGATAAACTCCAACGTAGCGGCGCTCAGCCGGGGGCTAGTGAGTATCCCCACCCCGGCCCGACGCCTCACACCTTGGGCAACTCCGGAGAAGAATAGAGTCCAACCCCTATCCAGGAGTACGGTTCCAGAGCCAAGACTGTGCATGGAGGTAAGCCCCACCAGATCCAACTGGTAGCGCTCCACCTCCCGCACTAGTTCCGGCTCCTTCCCCCACAGAGAGGTGACGTTCCACGTCCCCAGAGCCAGCCTCTGCTGCCCGGGTCTGGTCCGTCGAGGTCCCTGACCATCACTGCCACCCATGTGACAGCGCACCCGACCCCAGCGGTTTTTCCCATGAGTGGTGGGCCCACAGGATGGATGGATGGGAGGCACCACGTAGCTTCTTCGGGCTGTGCCCGACCGGGCTCCGTGGCAAACCCGGCCACCAGGCGCTCGCTGTCGGGCCCTCCCTCTGGGCCTGGCTACAGACGGGGGCCCCGGGCTTCCTCCGGGCAGGGTCTCTCCTTTCCATTCCCTTTCTTTACCATTCTTAGTCTGGCCCCTCACCTGAGACCAATTTGCCTTGGGAGACCCTACCAGGAGCACTAGGCTCCAGACAACACAGCTCTCAGGTTCATAGGGACACACAAACCTCTCCACCACGATAAGGTGATGGTTCCCAGAGCTTTATGCAAAAGTTAAACACATTTTGCATAATAACTGTGTTGCTTTACTCTGTGGGGATAAAGAAACAGAGCGCTCTGTCTCGCTCTCGCTCTCGCTCTCGCTCTCTCGCTCTCGCTCTCTCTCTCTCTCTCTCTCTCTCTCTCTCTCTCTTTCTCCCTCTCTCTCTCTCTCTGTCTCTCCCTCTCTCTCTCTCTCTCTGTCTCTCTCTTTTCAGTTAATGGAAGTTAAGTGTAACATTTTTGTCGCATAGTAATATCTTGTTCAGACACTTCGTATATACAGTCTCTTTTTGCAGGTCCTGATCCAGACTCTTGTCACTTTTGGGGCCATCTCAGGCCCTTCCATCCTATTCAGGACATGGTAAACCGTATACCCCAGCCCCTCCACTACGCTCTGCTACTGCCACTTGGCTTCCCATTCCCTCACTTAAAGGCAAGCCCAGCTACTGCTCAACGATAGCTTTTGAGAGTTGTGTCCCACTTTGCGCTTCCTCTTGGATTTGTGCTTATGATCTAGCACCTGGAGGTTTTTTAGAGGTTGATGCACAGAAACGTCCCAAACAATAAGTCATAAGTCAGAATCCTACTTGTGCCTTTAACTGCATCGAAACAGACACAATGGAGTTTGTCTGTGTGTGTGTGTGTGTGTGTGTGTGCGTGCGTGCGTGCGTGCGTGTGTGTGTGTGCTTTAGTGCACACGTCTGTAAATCAGTAAAAAGGAAGGATCACAATAGAGTGGTGACAGGTAAGGTCACAAAGGTCCCATACATACACACTGACACACAACGTTGTTTTAAACAGGCATCAGCAGGGGAAACACTGTCAGAGCAGCAGCTCGCCTCCACCACTTCTGCACCTGACCATGCTTCCTATATGGCCAAACACACTTCCTGATTCAGCGCACACTCACACACACACAAAACACACACACACACACACACACACACACACACACACACACACACACACACACACACACACACACACTTGAGGAAGTGAAGGCGACCACAGTGTCAACAGGCAACTGATAGAAAGAAAGCAGGAAAGAAAAAGAGGGAGGGAGGAGAGATAAGGAGAGGGAAACACACCCTGTATAAATCACTCTCTCTGACAGGGTGAGGGGATGGGGCCGGGTAAGAGAGAGAGAGCAGTAGATGATGTGATAGAGAGTATTTCTTTCCCACATTATTCAGAGTTATGTAACATAGTGTAGTGTACTGGTAGGATTCATTGTAAACAAATGCAGCCACACATATATTTATGCATTTATGCATCTACAACACAGACAAGCCACAGTGGGCGTCCACAGTGAAAATGTATTCTCTGTCTGTGTTCTCTGAACGCACACACATTCATAGATATATATATTGTATACACACATAAATATGCACACAGGTTCCAGGCTTCAAGACGTTTCAGGGTGATGAGTTGTATGAAAACAATATGAGGGCGTGTGAGGAAGAAACAGGGGAGAGAGGAAAGAGGGAGACGGTACATGGGTTGGTGTGTGATGGAGAGAAAGGAGACGCTGCTGAAGTCACATCAGCAGAAAGGAGAGAAGTAGAGATACAATAAAAATATATAGGATATTGAAAAGATGCAGAGAAATAGTGAAGGGCAGAGAAAACTAGAAAGAGACCAGATGAGAAGAAAGGAGCAAGAGACCAGCAGTGATGAGAGGAAAGGAGAAGAAAAAACAAAGAGCAGAGGAGTCAAGTGTTGAGGAAAAGGAAATAAAAGGAGTTGAAAAGTGAGGAGAGGAGAGAAGGAATGGCTCCAAACATCCACCCTGCAGACTTGCAGATTGGGCTCTTGTGGACTTGGGTCATGTATACTGTGACCTGAGTGAAGCCTGCGATGGTGCTGAGGGGATATCATGTGTTCTGAGATGGGACTTCAGATGACATGGATATGACTGATGCTGAGATCTTGACCCTGTAGTGTCTTATTCTGAACGGTTCAGAACACGACTCACTTTGTAATAGCAAGCCTAAAAAGATTAAGAAAAATATTCTACATATATACACTTTCTATATTCTAGACCCGAGACCCATGTGTCGACTTGAGGATTTGGACAGCGCTCTGCAATATCGGCAATTCTACAAGTCAAAGTCCAAACACTCAGATTTAGCCTAAAGGGAAGAACATAAGAGCAAGAAGTTGATGGAGGAGAGTCGGGACCGTACACAAGGGACATGAATGATTTTATTTAGTAAAGCCAAAATGTTGAAGAAGGAAAGAGAACAAGAAAATGACAAAAGAATGGTAGAGGAGAAAAAAAGAGAAGAAAGAAAAAATGAGAAGGAGCAAAGAAAGAGCAAGATAGTAAGAAGAGCTGAGTTAAGGTGCTAAATAAATCTGGGGAGAGAGAGAATGTAGAAAAGGAAAGTGGGGGGGGGGTAGAGAAAGAGAGATAATAACAAAGAGGAGAGAGAGAGGCTGCCAGCTCTCTCTCTCTTTCTCTCTGAAGCGTCTTAAAGGCCTCAGACTCTCATGTATATTAATGGTGCTGAGATATGACAATGGTGACACAAAGCCTGTTTACAGGGAGCTGGCTGACTGCAGCCAGGTTGAAGCTGTTTAGCATGCGACTCTGCTGGGATTTATCACACTGCACCCATGTCTGAGGCTGTTCAACTTAATACAGCGACACAGCTTTTTGTAAGGTGCATTTACATTTTACTTTTTTCCCCCAAGGCATTTAGCTCACGCGCTTATGCAGAGCATCTCACAATGAAAGGAGAATTAGAAATCACTCCTGGATCATCCTAAAACATTACAAGCAGACAGAGTAAGAAAGGTTAAAGGTCATGGGTTTAGTGCAGTGGTTTTCAAATTGTACCTACACACACACCTGTATTCATACATGCCAAAAAAACAACTATATCACCTATGAAATATGTATTAGGAAGATAATTCAAATCTAATTTTAAACTTTATAAAATGATATAAAAGCAGCAACACACCCATTTAAAGAAGACAGGTCACACATTTAAAATGAGGTAATGGAACTGCATGTGCAGATGACTCAGATGCAGGCCGAGCTTAGGAAGTCAAGCAAGCAACGCTGCGTGCAAAACATGGCCATAACCACGAGGGCAGAGTAAATGCGTTAGGTGCATGTGGTGCACCAGGCACGTGACTTCGATATTTATTTGTATTTATTCATAACTTTTTCACTTCAGCATTTGGGGAACCACTGATTTAAAGGTTTTAATATCACTACTGCAATTACAGGAGCATCATGCATCATAAGCATCATAAGAGTGAAGTGACTGTAGCTAAAGAAATGTATCTAGTATGAAAGAAGCAGACGCTCTAAGATTGCACTTTTAATTCTCTGTGTTGCAAAGCAGCACCAGTAAGAACCTTTCCCCATTACCTTAAACATTGTAAAACACCCTCCAGTGTCTCTGTGAGGCTGTACTAAGGCACAGCAGTGCTTTGCTCATGTCAGCATTTAAAATGCTCACAGAACTTGTCAACAGAATGTGCCGCGTTGAATCCAAAATAGGTGGACAAGCTGAAATACTGAACTGATGACGGCCTGTGAACATGTGTACATCTGACCCCGAATGTCTGCACAAAGTTGCATATAACCCATAATCAAAAGAAAGCCCACAGAAAGAGCACACTTTAATGAACTTATCTGTAACATTTCTGCAGAACGAGTGAGTTTGGCAGTGAAAACATTGTTTCCCTCTGAAACGGAGAAGCACCTGATTCAGCTGCTGGACTATGCACAAAGACCTTCAACTTTCTGTTGTGAGGACTTTGAACCAAACCGATTTTCTCTTGCAAAGGCCAAACAAGTTGAATAAGGTCTGTTTTAAAATGTCAGCCTGCTGTGTCGATTAGTACTAATACTACAAGTTTACTTCTGATACCATCTGCCACCTGAGAGATCATTGTATGAAGACGAAAGTAAGATTTGTGTCCATATATCTTATATACGTCTTTATATCTGCATATATTGCTTTTAGTTTGTTATAATGATTTAAAATTCTGTTTGTTTTTGCACACATACAATTACTATATGTTCAAACAACAAAAGGAAAATGGTGCAGATTAAATACTGATTCAAAAACAAAACAGCTGAGAAGGCTGCAGCCAAGCTGTTTATGTTAATGTGTGAGTGACAAAGCACTTAGGGTAAAGTGGTTGTTAGACTTTTGTAAGAAATACAAACGGCAACATGTAAAATCACATGTTTTAAAGAAATACTTTTACTTTTCAATTGTCAACTAATCAAATAAATGAGGTAGGACATAGTAATTAGAGAGCTTTAGAGATGCTGGTAGGTGATTTTATTTATTGTAGTATATAAATATAGTCAGGCAGTTGTCCCTGTTTCCAGGCTCCATAATCAACTCCTGCCTCTGGATCAATACTTAACGAAAGCGAATATGTGTTTAGCAAATTATCAAACTAAAGACGTTTTGTCAAAATACTAACTTAAATGGCAAGATTATTTCAAACTTCCCAACATTGTTTTTTATTGTCATTATATTAGCTGCTTGTAGACGTTCTACTATATCACATACATGAAAAAGCACAACAAAGTGACAGTAGTTTTTGTCAGGATTGTCATGAAGTTACAGTTAATGTGAGTTCCCATAACAATGTAAAGTTATTTCAATTAATTTCGCAAACATATAGAGTATTTAAAAAACAAACAAGTTCTATTGTTTTCTATTCTATTGCAACTGGCTCCTCTGCACTTCCTCCACCCAAATGTACCGCATTGGTGTGTCACTACATCCCTTCACTCCTGGGCTGAGTCCTACCTCGCCCCTGGCACGATCTCATTTACCTAACATGTACATCAACAAGTAACATCTTGATATCTGATTAACTGCAGTGACATTTGTTGTGAGCAATATTTTATTAGTCCTAACAAATCTACCTAATCAATGCTTTTGCAAAGTGTGTAGTTGGCCTCCGGCTCCTCCTCCACCTGCCTGGTGAGAACGAGACAGAACTGACTCTCTCACCCTCCCCCGTCCAAGGTGATGCCCAATAGGGAGGGAGATGTGGTGAGGAGATCTGGGAGAGACAGATTCAAGTCTTTATTGAAAGATCATATGGGATGACTGAGGAATCCCATTACTTGTTGATTAAGTATTGATCCCGAGCTGTCCAAGTATTAACAAGTAAGCTAATATGGGCTGACCCATGGGACCAGTGGCTTGGAGTGTGTGTGTGTGTGTGTGTGTGTGTGTGTGTGTGTGTGTGTGTGTGTACATATGTGTTTGTGTGTGTGACTGAATGAGAAATAGAGAAAGATGGAGAGAGTGAGAAAGTGTGACAGGTTGAGAGAGCAAGAGAAAAAGAAATTATCGAAATAAAGGCAGACAGAGAGAGAAGGAAAAGTGGAGCGTACTTAAGTGTTAACAAGTCAAAGGAAGAAAGAAAGAGGAGTGGGGGGAGGTATTTAAGCGGGGGGGATGAGGGGGGGGGTGCAGGGGACGGTTAGGTGCTTTAGGCTTTGGTTGAAATGTCAAGCGCTTACTGCCGAGTGGAGATCAATTCCTTCATTACTCTCTGCTCCTGCCATTACCATCATCGCATGGCATTTCTGCAGGGAATTGATGGTCCCCCCCATTACATATATACATCCACACACACACACACACACACACACACAACCTCACATACACGCACAAGTGGAATTTCATTTCAAAGCAATTTCAACTAAATACATTTTCTACAGATTACAATGTAAGGGCCTTTTCACAGCTGGAAATCCAAAGCATGGGTCACGTTTTGAGGCATTTTATCTGGTTAGTTTTGGTTTTTACATTGCGATGAAGCAAGCGCACTAAAGAACCAAACAAACTACGTCCTGTTGGTATCACTTACTGCACCTCCCAATTGATAGGTTTGTAGACGCGCTCTCATATGTTCTAAGTTTTCTCCAACTGGGCCGACTTCACTTGACCCAGCGGTTGAGAAGCAAGACACAGTAACTTTACTTGGGTCTTAAGTTGATGCAGTGTTTATTCATATACGGTACATTTACTACCACTTGACAACTTTACTGCTAATTTCTCCTCTGCTCTCAGCGCATTCAGCTCTCTCTGTAACTCACTGTACTGACACACTGACCTGCTATTATACCATGACGCTGGCCTGCCAGAACTTTCTGTATTGGGTCTAAAAGTCTGAACTTTCACACTAGAAACCAACCGGACCATGGTTCAGTTTGATCTGCACTGGAACCATCTCTTTAACCGTCTGTTGTTTGGTGCTGGGCAGGTAGTGTACAATTGGGTTTATCACAGCTTTTCTTCTGAAAACAATTTCATGCTGTCTGCTGCAATCGAGGTTGATCAGAAAGGTGAGAGTGAATCAAAACCGTGAAGGTGTCAGCAGTAAAACCAAAACAATGATCTGAAAGATGCTAAAACGCTCTGCAGTGCTGAGGGGGACTGATGGTTGATAATTATCTCTTTGTTTCATATTATACATAGTTATTTGATCCATTGTTAATGTACAAACATTGAATAGTGCAGCTTTAAATAGTCACAAATATATCATTTCATTTGTGCAAACATCTGGGCACTTTTCTTTTTCAAATGTTTAAACGTGGTCCACTAGGATTTCTAAAGAACCAGGACGGTGTATTGGATTGGGTCAAAATGAGTAATTGTGCGTTTATAATAATGCAGTACATTTATTTCAGGTTTTGGTCTTTTCTCAAGATTTGTTGACATATTAGAATTAATATTACATCCCTAAACGTTTCCACACCCCCTCCTCACTCACTTGTACACCTCCATCACTCATCTCCCCTCGTGGTCGCTCCCCCTGAACTCCAGGCTGAGGAACCAGAGCCTGTGAACTTGAATACAGATCAGATCTGCAGCCTGACACAGAACAGACTGCAGGTTAGCACATCTGAGCCAGTGTAGAAGTGAGGTTGCAAGTTCGAGTCTTGAAAGTCAAAGGCCAAAACAGAGGAAAACTTCAAACATCTTTTTCTTCACACTCACTATTATTGGAGGTCAAGACCTTTTGTGCACAGCTACAGTGAAGAAGAATACAAAGTTTTTAAAAATACAATTTAATAATGCACCCATTCTGCCCTTGACCTTGTGTTTACTGGCCAAATGCTTCTTTGTCTATAACAAAATATTTATAAGGAAAGTTTTGGAGTTTTTTCACGAGTGAAACCACAAGGCAGCACTCCTTCTGTGTCAGTAAGGCTGTGTTCAGCACTGGCATTAGCACGGCATCAGACAGCAAAGCCTCATTCATTGCAATGAGACCGGTGCATTAGAACAACTGTGTGCTTCTGCAAAAAGAAAAATTAAAAACATTGTCATCCAGTAAAGAAAATGTATTCAGGTTTAACATTATCACAATTTAGTTTAATGTCATCTATCATATTACGCTTTAATCAAATACCCAAGAGACAAGGACAGGATTACGAGTTCCTGGATTACCAGAATCTGCAGGGCATATCTGACACCATTTGGAAAAGTGCCTTGGTCAATGTGAGCGAGGAAGTTCCACTGCATGGACATGGTGTGGGCACACTTGAGTATGCGGAAAAGCCGTGTTACAGGTAAACTCATGTCTCTGGAAGGTAGCGCAGCCAGTACTGTGCTTACCACACTCAAATGCTGACTCAGAGCGTCTGTTCTCATTAATCGGCCTCGACAACACTGAGACCAGGAAGCGACTTGCTCGAGATGGGACATTGTCATCCGTCATGTGCATTAAACGTGCAGCCATTTAACCATGCTGCTACAAATACGGGGGTAGTATCAAAGTCAAAGTCTGCAGCTGCAGCATACACTAGAGAGCGCTCACAATAGGCTGTAGGCTTCTGCTGTACATAAGATACTTGTTTGTAACACTCACCTAGGATTTCATTGTATGTTTTTTATCCTTCATTTTTTAATTACCTCTACCCAAATGTGTGGAAACACTGAAATGGATAGTTAAATAGTAGATCTGCAGTAATACTAATGCTTATAGTAAAATGGAAATGAGCGAGATAGAGGTCCTGCAGCACGTTTGACTTTGCATGGTTTGTATTGAGGTTAGAAGAAAAGACTTTTCTTTATCTGAATAAATCACTTTTATTGTTCCTTTACATCCGCCTGATGTTGTATCGACATTCTTCCCCTAACATTTTTTATGAGTGGATCTGTGATTGAAATAGCAAAGTTGTAGCAGATAACAATGCAGGACCGTGACACGTGGTATAAGGTCCTGGATCAAAGCTAGCTCTGACCTCCGTGAAGTTTGGAGTTCAAGTGTGAAGTTTACTTAAAAACGTGATGTGCTTCCAGATAACACCATCACAATGTGGTCTGGTCTCTCATTGGTTCAGAGTTCTTGCTTTCCTTCCTTCTCTTAAAGCTAACACTAATATGCTGGGAATTGACAAAGCAGCTTGAGTTCATATTTTTGAGCTGACTCCTTGACTGAACTTCAGTGTTTGTTATATGTACATATATGACAAGGGAAAGTTTTATGCCTAACAATTTAGTTCATACTGAACATGTGTAATCCTAAAAAGCTGCCCGGCAACATGAAGGGCTACAATCATGCCACTTCTGATAGACAGGCGTTTACCACCTGGCACCTGCGATGTCTCCGGAGGAAGGCTGTTCAAGTACCTCAGCAGTTAACTTGATTGAAGATTAGATGAACCCAAATATCTGTTAAATATCAATTAAAAATGTGTGTTTTGTTTAATTAAATGTATCAATTGTATCTACATATAATCTATGTAGTCATCTGTGTATCTAAAATAAACTCTAATAAAGTTTACTGCATTGTGATACCATTATTTTCACAGCTTTGATTTCACCTGCACTTCTCTCATTTTTATCTTCTGTCCCCCAGCCACTGTAAATAATTCATTTTTCATTAAAAACTCATTACCACTAAAATCCCTGCGTTTATATTATCACAGAGTACGAGAGAAAAGAGAGAGAGGGAAGGACTGTGTGTGTGTGTGTGTGTGTGTGTGTGTGTGTGTGTGTGGGTGTGTGTGTGTGTGTGTGTGTGTGTGTGTGTGTGTGTGTGTGTGTGTGTGAGGGAGAATGGAGTTGAAATATGAGGCAAAACCATAAATAGATTGTGTTCTCTAATGTGATTGTCATCCTGCGGTTGCTCTTTGTCTGCAGAGAATGCAGAGTGATGAGTCCAATGAGAGAGATCAATGAAAGACAGAGAGGAGAGAGGGAGGGTGCTGAAAGATGAGTGAAGACAGAGGGAGTGATGACCAGCTTTTCTGGATGTGTGGATAACAGAACGTGTGTGTGTGTGTGTTTGTCTGTGTGTGTGTGTGTGTGTGTGTGTGTGTGTGTGTGTGTGTGCACTGCATGCTGAGAAAGTGAGAGCTTATGTATTACACTGTTTTCATATGCAGATCAGTTGGTGTTATCGTTCGCTGCTCAAAAGCTTTGGTGTATGTTTATTTATGTGAATATACAGTCGTGGATTAAAGCTTTCATGTCACACAACACCATCTCTGGCAGCCATGTTGGAGGTTTGCTCCTGAGCAGGCAGGTTGTGTTTATGAAGAGCACTGGTTAGACAGTGGATTTATTTTGGTCTGAATAACTACCATCTGCTCACTAAGCTAACATATCGGCATTAAGAGTGATAAATATCAAAAGAAGGACTGGAAGAATCTAGCTAACTAGCCAGCAGCATGTGCCACCCCTTTTTACGGAGCAAGGTTGGCAATGCTCCGTTTTTTTCTTGTGTGTGTGTCTCCATAGCATTGGAATATCTTATTCCTTTGAGCCATAGAGCGTTATTTTTGTCCAAACACTATTAAAACACACCAATGAGCCAGACTGTTGCACTGGGTGACATGTTCCTTCATTACCATGGACACACACTGTAGTTTATTTTGACTTACTCCCACATACACTGTCCTGCTGCCCCAAATACTCACTGGAGGTGCAAATGTGGATTATTCCACATAGTCCCCACAAATGTCCCTTTGTCCTCAGAGGGTTCCAAGGAAGTTGGAGCTGCGTGCCTCAAGCAGCCAAGAGGAGCTGAAGAGGGACGGACGACAAACTGATGCGTTGATGTTTGATATTACACATCTTATGGCGTTTGCTGAGAATACGACACATACAGAACAATACCAGCCTCACTCAAAAAATGTGTGATACCTACATTTGTATGATTTTGGAATATGGTGTTGATAGACACAATTACTGAGAAAAGGTGCTCCGGCTCCAACAAGCTTTTTGTCGTTTTCAAATTTAAAATTGGCAGTGTCGTTTAATTGATGTTTAATTCTTGAATGCTGACTACTATCATAGTACACTGTCAGTGTGTACTCACTAAAATCAATGTATCTCAATGGCATTTCCATGATCAATGTGATTGTTGTGGTTCAGTTTGTGTTGTTCTTTGAAGTAGATGTTCACTTACTGAACTTTGACATACAAAGCGTCTTGACTGTAACAGACAGACGACACGGATCGTTTCCCTGGTTTAGGGGTCTGGGTTCAGTACAGTACATGGGGAATATAACAAATATGTTTCTTTTAATTTTTTTTTAGCACAGAATTAGTTTCAATATTGCTGGAATGTTTGGTTTTGTCTGTAATGCAATACAAACTTACTTGTAATGCATTATTATCCCTTTATAGAACTGTATCATTTGAGTTATAAGCAGTGATACATATTTATAATACTTTATCATAACACATTATAAAGCATTGTGTAGTGACTTATAAGATCAAGTATCATAATACTTCATGATTGTCACTGAATTTAATGTTTTGGTTGCAAGGATATTTCCATCTTTTTATATTGCATTATAATGATTGATTATCAGTTACGCTAAGTGGTCATTGTGGGCTTTCAGTGACGTAATGAAATTCCTCAGGTATATGCAGATATAATACTTTAAATCTGGATATAAGTCACTTTGTGGTCATTGTTTGTTTTGAAGAATATCATTAAATCTAAAATGTTAGTGAGTGACAAGCAATTAGGAAGTATCATCCAGGTTCTGCATCTCTTTATTTCTATCCTGATTACTGCAGACAGTACGTGTCTGTGTAACGTCTTATTCTCTGTGTGTTTATTGAGGTATTAGTTCTAAATGTTTGCCTTTGTGTCTGTTTGTGTGTGTGATTGACCATGCCAGTGTTTGGCATTCACCGAGACTTGCTGCCAGTCAATAAGGCAGGGTGATTATTCCAATGGGCCTCAGGTTTAACTCTCCTCTCCTCATTGACTTGATGAAGGTTTTAGTCCCGTTAAGAAGCTGACACACTTCATTACAGAGAACATTCCTTTATTGATTAAACCATTCCAGGGTCTGGCCTTTGTTTCTCAGGAAGGATCTCCTCAATAGCAGCTGTACCTTTCTCCAACACACACACACGGAGCATTAGCACATGCACACAGGTAAATATACATACAGTTTGTACACACAAGGGTCTGTAATATGTCTGGTGGACAACACTGACTGCTTGTTACATTAATGTTGTTGTGCGTTACTTTATAGTAAGTATATTCTGTATTATTAATAAAACAGAATTAAAGGTGTGGTGCTGATATAGAGCAGAAGTAGTCAATTCAAGAGCCCACATTTGTAACACAATAAAAAATCCAGCCTTAGAACAGAATCTTTTTCAAAAGTATGCCATGTGTTTCACATAAGGTTGGTAATAAAAACACAAACATCTTATAGGATTGTTTATTCATTACAGTTTTTAGCAGCCTTTATTGATATGTTCCATAACCATCGCGGGTTAAAGGTCACGGATTGACCACTCGAGAGGACAGTCCCAGAGGGGAGGCAGCAGTTATCAGACAGATGAAGAATCTTTATAGGATCTTTAGTTTTTTTTTTTTTGACTTTGTTAAAATCCTGCTCAGTTAGAGATTGAAGAAGAGTTGAAGAAGCTAGTGAAATAGAGACTAGCCCGTACGTGAAGTCATCACATCTCTATGATGTCATGACTTTTGAATTATTGAAAGTCAACGGCAAGATCTCTTTTCATTATGCTGCACATTTCTGTTGCTAGATTTAAGCACAAAGACACATTATTCATACACACACACACACACACACACACACACACACACACACACACGAGTATGACTTATATTTGCCACATTGCTGCTCTATTTAAACCCAAGGATTTTCCAGTCATCAAAGTTTAAAAGGTGTTGCCTTGTAAAACTAATCACCTGTTTAACAACCGTTGAGACAAGCTTAGCTAGGATGCTACTTTATAAGAGCCTCCAGCACACACACACACACACACACACACGCACGCACGCACACACACACACACCAGATGTACTTGCCGAGGGCTATATCCAATCATTACAGAACATTTGACAGCACGTCTCATAATAACAAACATAAATAGGCAAAGTGATGGGAAAAGGCAAAGAAAACACATAAATATCACATTATTCCTGCTGTATGGAAAACCTTATGTTGGTTTGTAAATTATGTCTATCTGCTGGAAGCAAGATTTCCAAAGCGTGATTTATCGGAATGAAGAAAAGTATTGTAATTTCATTATTTCATTAGTTTTGCCAACCCGTTTGCTAAACATAGATGTAAACCCTTGAACTGAGGTTTTTTTCTATGTCAGCAGCTTTGAAGTCCAAATCAAAACTTCATCGGCATTGTCGCAGTTCACTGAAAGGTATTTTGTTGCTGATACAGCTTTTCTGAAATCAATAACCATTTAGAGAATTATATGTTCATGCCAAATGTAATGTCTCTTACAGACTTAAATGAGCAACATCCACTACAGCCCACACTGACGAGCTTGTCTTCTCCGGCGACATGCCAATTAATAATTGCTAAGTAACAATGTATATTACAGTATGCAAATATGTTTTCGGTTCAGATACTGTCATTAAATTGTGTGCACTTAAATATCTGTTCAAGGCAGATATTGAGTCTGTATTTGATAGATTCATATTTTAGTCAAAGTAATTAAGCCCCATTTATAGTTGATTAGATGGACTTTGCTGTATAGTGAATGAAAATAATTTCCACTGGATACAAGGTTTCACTTTTCTTTTGGATTCTCCGAAGGTTTGTTGAACAACAATGTTTGTGTGGTGCCAAAATTGGGAACAGTTATACTTTCAAATGTTCATGATAATGCCTCCTACCAATGCAAATATCATAAAAAAAAAGAAAAAGAAAGAAAAAGCTGGTATTCATAAAGGGGAATTCAGCATAATGTACCTTTAGTCAGCACAAAATCAATCAGTACAACACAGTTATGCCGTACTCACCACTGAGTCCTGAGTTTCTCTTTCTAACAGAAATGTTTTTTTCCATCATTAATTCCCGTCAGATGTACTTTACCGTTTTTTTCTCGATCAGATCACTTTCTGCAGGTGTTTCACATTAAAAGCTTATCAAAGAACTAGATTATGCCCTTTGAGCCACTGGAAGGCTTTTAATGAGAAACATCTGTGAAATGATCCTGAATTTATCAAGGCAACAGGTAAACATGAAGAAAGTGTTGAGTTTGCATTAACAGCAAACAGCATCAGCAGCAAAGTGAAATGGGAGCACATCAGAAAACAGTGAGGTGTCTTACTTTAGTGTGATAAAGGTTGTGTCGAGCACAAGCAGTTTTTTTGTTGTTGAGATAAATAGAGGCCAGTTATGTGTTTTGAGTTGTAAAGTGCAAATCCAGGTCATTTCACATGACTTTGTCTATAGTTTTAAAGATCAAACACTTCATATATGTTTACAATATATCTATTATTTTGACATCCTGACTGTCCATACTATAATTGTATTATGTTGGTCTGTTCTGTGACGTATGGCTCTGTTGCACAACGGGTTTATTCCACTTTCTTTCTTGTTAAAATATGTTTCGGGGAGATTTTCCTTATCTGGACGGTCTCAGGACAGAGGGGGTTGTTTTCGGCTGAAAAGATTGTAAATCCCTTCGAGAAAAATGTGTGATTTGTCATGTTGGGCTATTGAAATAAAATTGAGTTGACTTGACAATTACTTGGTGTTTCATAGATGTTGAAAGCTATAGGAAAGCCCAAAACCTTTTTGATTCAGAGCATATTCAAATATCAACAGACAGTAACTTTGCACACATTACATTCTTTGAGCTGAATGTCTTTTTGTTTTAGTTTAGTAGCAAATCTGGTCATGAGTCAAGTTTATGATTCAAAGAAATCCCTTCAAAACCACAAAAGCAAATTAATTTACAGTAGATGTCAGAGAAGAAAATGAACAAAAAAACCAAGAGGGAATACTTGTGGAATAAATGACGTGAGAACATGCACTGTTCTTTCATTACTCACGGCACAGGATTGCCTCCTTTCAGTTTGCAGAGGACATGTGATTTCAGTTTGAAATACAGCCCTTTAAGGCCCTGTCACACATATCCGTATGACAGAAACGTATGCCGGCGCGTACGAAAATTTGTCAGAGTCCAAATACATCCAACTTTTCATCGGATCGGATCGGAAAAGTGAACATATAAAAATACGCATGTCTAACCCCTTTAGAGACGAATGCCCAACAAATGCATAAGATATACACAAATATGGCGTATACAGAATATTGGCAACACGCTGGTGTACGTTGATATAAGGTAAGGTATAAGTAGTATTCATTAAGAGCTCACTGTGTTACGCTGGTGTACGTTGATATAAGGTAAGGTATAAGTAGTATTCATTAAGAGCTCACTGTGTTACGCTGGGGTGCGTTGTTGAACGCTGATGTTTTGAGCATGTTCAAAATTACCGGATGTACCCGACGTGTGCTTCATAAGATATGCAGACGTTACGTTACGTTAGACATACGTGAATACGGAATAGGTACGTGAATACTTACCTACGTGAATACCTACGTGACTACGTTAGAGGTACATTAGATAAAGGCAACGTCGGCTGACGGTGAATCAGCCAATTTATTGATAACGAGTGGATACCCTATTCCTACCCTATGTTAAGATTATGCCTGACGACGGAGTCACTTATTAAACGTGTTTCTACAGTACAGCTAGCGTTCAGCATGTTAGCCGATCTCCAACATCAGCATGACGTCAACCAAGTGGCACTTTTCCAGCTCCGTTGGCCAGAGGCTCTGATACGTTTTAAATAGGTAAGTGATAAGCTATCAATGTTTGACATACGCATAATAATTTGTTATGTATTCGTTATGTATACGTCAGCTACAACACCGCTGTGGAAAAGTTGACGTATTTGGACTCTAACACATTTTGAGCTAATTTTCATATATGCCAGCATGTTTCTGTCATACGGAACTGTGCGACAGGGCCGTATGTCTGGCGTGTTCGTCGTATCGTCTGCGTCCTTCAAACGATCACAACTTACCCTTAATTTATATCAATTTATTGCCGATATTTCTTATGCACCGGCATATGTTTCTGTCTGTACAGATATGTGTTACAGGGCCTTTACTGACCGGATCCAAACTCTACCTGTGACCCAGCCTACAGCATTAGCCCGACGGGACCGACGCTCGCCTACTTTATTGCTCTGTTTTTTTATTTTCTGAGGCTTTTGGCCGGCATTTCTGTGGAAGCTCCACAAAATACACATGCAGGCTTGATTGTGTGGGTGCCACCTCGGTGATTGCCTATTTAGTGACTAATTATCCTTGTCTTTCTCACTCTCAGCCAACACAAGCACTGATTGAGTTCCTCTTATTGTGCGTAATGTCTTATTTATCATAAGAGCCCAGTGTGAGTTTTATAGAAAAAGAAAAATATAGAGCAGGCGTAAAGTGTAGTTATGTGCAGCTAGGGAAGATAAGGGCTGAAAAACAAAACACCGGGTCAATATAAGCTTGGGATGTCTTGGCATCAGGGAATGTAACTTACTGCTGTGTGGTAGGTTCCAAAATATACTTTTATTTTGTCATATTGTCAATAATTCACAGTTTCGAGAAACATGGAATAGAGAAAGTAGAACACTCAAACAGAAAACCAGATGAGTTTCTACTAGATGTGTAGAGCAGTTTATCCCTATTCCAGGCACACAAAAGCATGTCTTTTGTCAGCAATGCTTTTAGTGTTAAGGCACCTTAAATTAAAAATAGAACACTTTCAACTAAGATCAGATGGCTTGAGTAAGTGTTAAGGCCTCGTCTGGTATTTTCCTATTCTAGACACAGTTAAGCATGTCTGATGCTGCCTCAGCTCCGCCACTAATCTGTTTCTTTGTGTTTATTAGTAAATCAAAGGTCTAATCAGCTCTGAAGCTGCAGAGGAGAAGAGGAGAGGAGGAGGAGAGGAGGTGTAGGCTATTTTTCAATCTAATGGCCAATTAAGATCAGGCTAAACGAGGAGGCAGGAGAGCATTGTCTAGTGCAGACCTCATTGAGACTCTAATAAAATGTCAAAATACCACCTCTTTCTCTCTCTCTCACACACGCACAAACACACACACACACACACACACACACACACACACACACACACACACACACACACACACACACTTTAGCTCACACACAGTTCCCATTAAATTACTGGGTATAACCTTTCATTCACCGCTAGTGATTTTCACTATTCAAACACGCACTGCATTCAGGAAGATTTCCAACTTGCGCTATTTCACAGTATGGCAGTAATGCAACACTTATGGGTGCAAACCGCCATAAAACTCAACCGAAGATGATGGTGCAAGTCCGGATGTATGTGTGTTTGTTGCCGCTACATGTCTGCATGGTATCGCGTTAATTTTCTCACGTTTTTCTCTGCTCCAATATGGCTCCCAGACGCACGTGTGCAGTATCAACCGTGGTTCACTCACTACACGTAAAAAAGTCTGTCTGTCAGACAGACGTGACCCTTTACATGCTTGTCCCTGCATTAACAACACGACCGTACAGGCGTTTTCCTGAAAGGTTACGAAGTCTTGAGGTGGGAAATAAGTGGTACAGATTTCCCTGACTATCGATCCCATTCACACATGAGCCCATGCAGGAAACGTTTCCTCACATTTCAGGGATAGACTGCATGTGTTAAAGGGTCCTTTGTCTCTAAATATGCTAACTTCCTCAATCTCTTTCATTTAATTTGTTTTCGCTTTTTCATGCCCTCTTTTGTAATTTGGTGCCTCTCTTTCCTTTTTGTCATTCCCGACAAAATACACAAACATTTGCAGCCATACAAGGCTTATTTTTTACTACTCCTTCACTCGCACTATCCTTGCACATCCACTCACACTGGCGTCCCTCTCATCTTTTTTTATTTAGAAGGGCAAAGACAGAGAGCGAGAAAGAGAAGAAAAAAACGGAGCCGTAGATTTGAGCTGCATACTGTATCAATTTTGCCCAGTCTAAATGACCTAAATAAGGAATTCAATACTGCGTGGTCTGAATAGGAGAGCTTAGTCCACATATTTATTGAATCCAGCCTCTTTGTCCAGTGCCAGCACTCTCTGTGGTTTTAGACTCCACTCCAGTGATCCAACGTGGAATGGAAATACGATCTTCCTCTCCCTCACTCTTTTTCTCACTCTTTTCTTTCTGTTTTTCTTCCTCCAATCTGGCAGGCCTGGCACCAGCGAGATGGAGAGAGGATAGTGAAGTGAGAGAAGGAGATCCAAAGAGAAAGAAACAGAGGCAAAAGGAGGCCAAGAGTAAAATGTGGTACCCGCGAAGTGTAAAAGGTTTATGCCACAAGTGCAGGTGAAAAGAGGGTTCTGTACTGTTCTCTACTGTCATATGAAATCATTTGACATTGGTTCATATTGATTTTGATTAAATGTTCTCACTTACTTATCTGTGTTGGTTCTGGAAAATTATCTCTTTCCATTGTTCAGTGGTGGGACATTGGAGCACAAGTTCAAATGCTGGAAAAGATGTGAATAGATATATTAATAATGCAGCTGATGAACATTATGTTCACTTAAAGTGGAATTTCCTCACAATCACTGCTACCTCTGCTGGCTGCTGAATGGTGTAGATGCCGGCTGTTTCTTTATATTCTATTATTTAATTAGCAGCAAAGTTTAACATGCCACCCCTCGACATACTTACCAGTATAGAGTTGCTAGGAACAAGGGCAAGCATTTTCACTTTGTTAAACCTGCAATAAGTGATTTTTTTGGCCACATGGGGTCAGCATATACGAGTTGTCAACACAACATAGACAAATCATCAACATTATCAAGTTGATATGGTGAACTTGAAAGCAAACAGTTGCTTAGTTACACATTCAGCAGTTAAGGAGCTTATATATAATTTATTTAGAACCATGATTCTGGCCACCTGGTTAATGTAAGTCCATTATTTATCTCTTTTCGCTCTGTTTTTGGTCTCCACCAACTCCTGGGGGAAATATCTGGCTCTTGTATGTTTATCTCGTTATGTGTATGTTTATCTTTTGGTGCTAAGCAGGTTGTGTACAGTGGGTTTTTTAGATCTATGTCATTGAAAATAGCTGCCTGCTGCTGCTGAAAATGAGACGATGAGAGCGGTGAGACAGAACCAAAACAGTAAAGATGCCAAGTACACCTATAAACCTGACTATTATGAATGCTATCAATCTGGGTTTTCTGGCCAGAAGAACCTTTTCATAGTTCAAAGAACATAGTTCTAAGAACTCGTCTTTTTTATCTTGTCCGCACTGCAAGAACTAAGAATGGTCGTAGTTCTCAGAACGCCGCTTGATGGACTTTTTTAGCTCCTATTTCAGAGTAAGTACTCTCGTAGCACAAGAGGAACCTTCAGTATACGTGTACTGTGATTGGGCAAACACATGAGCAAATGCAGCAGCCACAAATTCCATTTGTTATATGCTATCACGTGGAAAACATGGGAGAAAACACAGACAAATGCATATATGTCTTAGCATATATGAGATGGGGGAAATACAACGCTATTTTGACTTGTCTACCTCAACCATTTGTTGCCAAAAGTTAACCATACCTTAACTAAAGAGGCGTCAAATCAGAAAATACTCCAATGACAAACCTGTATTGTGATTTAGTTTGGAGGAGGTCTTTAAAAGGAGCTCTACAGCCATGCTAGCGAAAATGCTAACTTGTAAACTATGTTCACTATTAGCTAATTATCACAAGATAAAGTATAGTGGAGGGTGATGGGAATTCATTCACTTTGAACTGTTGATTTAACTTCATGGGAAGAAAAGTCAGAGGATCAGTAAGTTGCCCTATTTGAAACAAAATTGTACATCAAATCAAGGATGAATATCTTACCTAAACCCTTACTTGTTATGCAACCCCAGTTTACTTGTAGTTTCACATTGTTAACATTTTGGAAAGAACATAGACATCAGGAGGAACAACTGTGTGTATGTTTTGTTTTAGTAAGAATGCATTTTTGTGCTCAACCTGTGGATTTTGAAAAACTTCCATACGCCCCAGGGTGACACATTTTTTCAACCAGTGGACTAACCATCTAATCCTTCAATTGCAGTCAAATCATCAACATTTGAGCTATCACATTCTCCCTTGACACCAGCAATTTTGACATTTGCAGTAGAAATGCACAAAGATGTATGTTTACCTTTGTAAAGGGATATTAATTTGAATGATACACTTTTGTAAGAAGTAACTGTAAAACTTGCAATGATAAAATGAACTACCTGGATAACTGTACAAAGCTCCAATATTTAGCTTAAGAAGAAGGTGACAAAGGAGGTCAGCCTTTTTATTTCCTTTTCTGTATATGTGAGTGTCTGTGTGTGTGCGTGTGACCTTTTTAAGATCCAGCCAAACTGCTAAACACACTCCCTCTGTGCCTGTCATTTTCAGGTTGGCTATCGACGTTTTACAGTCTGAGCTCAGGGGATTGACACGCACATGCCAGCATCATACACACGTGAGGTAGCTGCATCAAGACACACACACACACACACACACACACACGCACACACACGGTAGTAACCAGTTGCTGAGAACCTATAGACAAAGGAGAATGCCATCAGCATCAGTTGATGTAAACACTGCATTAGTCCCACAGCTCACATGTGGAACTGATTTCTTCTGAAATGTTGTCAAAGATTAGAATTCTACAATATCCTCCTATTGTGTGTGATTGACATGGAGTTAGGAAAATAGCTCTTCTCTGCATCCACACATCTGCTTTTGGTCATTTTTTGGTTTGGAAAGGCATGCACCCAATTCAATTCAATAACTGTATTCACCTCATCAAAGCCTGCTCAATATCATCTACTGGCAAGCTCATGCAATAAAAAAACTATGAGGACAGCTGATCCCTGCTCCGGCTACAGGCTACGACATGTCCCCATGTCAGAAAAACAATGGAAATCACTGCTGTCATGTCCTCAGGCTTTGGCCTCTCCCAGCTTTGTCTTTAGCCCAGGTTAACACGTAAACATTCGCCCCCTCGTGGTCAAAGTCTCTGCTTGCCAGCATCACCTTTCCATGGAAGCGATCGGGAAATGTACGCCCACATACACCAGACTGTTAGAATAGCTTGAGGGGGTAATATGCTGGGGAAACCTCACATAAGCTCCTTATCACAACACATTAGGAAGAGAAGGGGAGGGGAGCGCTAGTGTCAGCTGTCCGGCCCTGTTGGAGAAGGCAAGCCAGGCTTAATGTGACAGGTCAGGGAACAACACTAGCCAAAGGCTCAGGAGGGTGAATGGAGACATAGGCTGCATTATTTTGCTCCTTGGAACCTCTAAATTTTAAGTTTGCCAATTGTAATGTTTTCATTAAAGAGTTAGTTGGTGGACATTTTCCTTATCCAAATCGAGGGACTAAGGATACAGGGACTTTGTGCAGATTGTAAAACCCCTTGAGGCTAGGTTGTGATTTGACTTATATATGCTAAACTGCAAAGAAAGTGCTTGACAAGACATGCTTCGTAAATTAAAGTACAGTTATTAAGCTTTCTTTAAAAAGTAACACACATGGGCAGTGTGTATCAAATATGTACATGTATCAAAAGTAATGGAAGTGGCCACTGTGCTGGCCTTCAGGGGACAATCATATCAAAGATTCTTTAATTTATGGACTTCTTTCCACACCCCTAAGAATATTGATCTTGGACATCAAACAAGCTGCATGCGTTTCATTGTTTTTGAAACCAATAAATGGCAACACTAACTTTTGCATAATATGCATGACGACTGCTGTAGAGTTGGAAGAGTGAAAGCAGTAATTTAGATGGTTATGGCAGTAACCTTCTCACTTTCCAATCTCACATTTTTGGGTCATAATTTTCCAAGGGATATTCCAACAGGTACTGATCATGTATCCATTGACCTCAGTAGTGAGTAGTGACATTTAGCATCGTCATATTTATATAGTAATTTGGATTGTAATGTTCCTATAGTAACAAAGTAATCCGAAGCTTCCACTCTGTCAATACAAAATTAAACTAATATACTGGAGTGCAATCGTTTGCATTATAATAAGGTGGCCGGTTTGGAGTTGCCAGGTCTTTCCAGATTGGAGCCTTTCTCCTGGACTTCTGGGTATTGGACCTAAATGGACTCCCACTGGACTTATTTATTTGGACTTTTTTTGTAGAACATTTTAACTTCTTTTCCTATATTGGTAAATATATTAGGTGTGGAGTTATATCTGTCCTTTAAGTATTATCTTAGCTGTTTAGGCTGAAAATAGGCACTTCCAAAACAGTCCAGCCGTCAAATATGTGTTAAAAACGCAAGGGGAAATATGTTTGAACACACACTTAAATAACTTGTGAGTGAGTCAGAAACCATTACAGTTGCAGGAATATGAGATGTTGTTTATGACATTGGGCTAAAGAAATTGTTCTTCTACATACAGAAGCCCACACTGCTACCAATGCTCTGGTTTCTCCTTGAATCCTGATACGTTTTGGAGTGATCTGTCAGTCTGGGATTGACTAACTTGATCTGCCAAGAGTCAGCGTTCCGTATGAACGCCTGAGCGTCCAGTCATTTGTATGACAATGCCGGGTTAAAATCATACCTCCCCAGTTTGTCCAGGTATGGACAACACTGACAACTTACAGGCAAGAGGCAGGGCCTAAATGTGTTTAAATGTGTGTGTATGAAGATCTAGGATTCCAATTCCATTTCACAGGAGGTTCATATGGCCCTGTGTAGCAGATATGGTAATGTAAGATTAAGGAAAACTGTCTGGGCAAGTATCCAATATTATGTTGACATGATGTGGGCAGCATTTTAAACTGAGAGTAAGTAAGCCTGTTCACTCCTTGAACAACTACTGTCAAGGTGCCCTTGATCAAGATGTCAATCCCCTGCTGCAGTTCCAGTCGGAGCTGTTCACTGCCCCAACAGACTAAACAGTGACTGTGACTGAAACTCGTCATGCACATAGTTTTGGTTTCATTTGTCCAGGTTTGGAGATATCTGTCTTTGAGATTTCTGCGTACACCTAACATATGGAAATGAATGACGTTTCATTTGTGGGTGTTCCCGGGCATTGAAAAATGGAACTAATTTAGAAGTGACATCTGTTTCAAGAACTGCCACAGTTACTGGAACTTCTTTCTGCTTAAGATATAGCTCCTATGAAAACTTCAGAATTTGTTTTCTGTTGAACTGACCCTTGAACTGCCTCTCTAATTTATTGGAGCCTTATTTATTCAGGGTGTTCCAATGAGAGAGCATTTCATTCTCTCTCTAAGGCCTTTATTTTATCAAGCTCTGTGTTCAGTTCTCTAAAGATCTAGTATAGTACACGTTTGCCTAAACTACAGAACAGAGCCAAAACATATCTTTATAAATAATAAGATAAAAACTGACAGAGAACCTACTTTCTGCTCCTGTACAAATCACAATTGTGAGTCCTCAAGCGTCACCTGTTATGAGTCTTATGCTACAAATGATCTAATAAAGTGTAGATAGTGGAACCTGCACATAAATAAATATTATCTGCACGGAAATTAGAAATCCTAAATGTGTCATTTGAAAGATAATTTATCATCTGCACATAGGTGCATTTGTACAGTCAGGAAATAATCCTCACAAAATGTTCTTACACTTGTGTATTGTTGCTGCGTTTGAGTAGAATATAATATGTCATTCATGTGCACTTAAGTTGCAAGTTTGCTATTCCATTTCTTCCCACAAATAATATAATTTATGTCCAGAACAGAGAGGCTAATTGAGATGTAAGATTCACATTACAGAGCAGTAGATGGGAATGCATAATGAAACCCAGAGCTGGATCGTATGCTATATATAATGACAGAGGTGAGGCTGCAGATCACATCGAATATGAGGCAAGCACCGTCTTCATCTGCTTGCCTCCCACACCATACTTATGCACGCGCACAATGCGCTGAAACACACATTGAATACAGGGCAGAAGCACACGCACGCAGTTTCACACACAGTCCAGGAGCAAACGTACACAGTGTTGAACGCTTGCAGGACCAGGCGGAGGTTTTCTGTTTTTGAGTTCAGTTGCCCACACGCAATCAAAAACACACACACAAACACAAGCGCAGGTCAGAGAGTCCCGGTGGCGTAGAAACTGGCAGGCATCCTTCCACTGTGCTCCAACAATCCAGCAGGCTTCTCTTTACCCCACTGCCAACATGCTCACACACACACACACACACACACACACACACACACACACACACACACACACACACACACACACACACACACACAGCCCATTGCTTTGCCTTTCTCCTCTCCAATCATCCATTATTCTAAGCCCTCACAGGCATTGCAGACAATGAGAAGTTGAATGGGAGAAAGTGAAGCTAATTTGTGGACATGTGCTTTGTTATTGTTTCAATAAAAATTCCCTATGAACATGACAATTACATAAGTACAACAAAGAGGCTTTTGGCGAAGCCTCAATCATGTCTCCCATACAGTAGTCCCTTCAGATATTCTGTAATGGATCACTAACCAGAATATCTCCAAATAAATCAAAAAGTTGTGTTTGATTCTTTTTGATCTCTGGCTGAAGAAGAAGAACAATAGAAACGTCAAACTTAGTTGGGAGAAGTAGATGCTTATATTGAATATGGAAAGGCATCTTTATATTTTGGATAGTGGCCATGTTTTAGTTATAAAATATAATGATTAACAATGTATAAATTAAAACTATGTGTCAAGTGAAAGATGTTGTCTGAGTGATGAAGCTAAAATACAAATAAGAAATAAAATTACCACCCATGTCCGCAGCTCCCCTGAGATCTTCAAAGCCCTTCAGTATCTTTTAATTAATAGTTTTGGTTTTCCAGCCTGCAAACTCCAGCAGGCAGCTGTTTTGAGCTAAAAGCTCTCATAAATCTATTATACGCTAACTGCTTAACACCAAACAGCACAAAGACAAAGTTAGATAAAAGTAACATAATTCCATCAGATGGCCAGAAACACGACACCAAATAAATGCAAATGTTGCTCTGTGTCTGCTGGATCAAGTGTTTGCTAACATGTTCGATAGTTTTGGCTAACAGTTTAACGATATTCTCGGCCATCACTACTTACTATAAGTTATAAACTGAAGGCATGAGGAAGTACAGAACAGAGAACAGTGCAAATAAACTTTACTAACATTTACCTCATTCTTATCATCCTTTCTGACCCACATTTGCTCGGACTGGGTCACTTTTAGCCTTCTTCACCCTCCCCCTCTCCCTCCACACACACAGCATTCTGGGCCCGGCAGCTCCTGGCTTCCACTTCAGGGTTTTGGCTGTATCCCTTGCACTGTGACACACACACACACACGCACCCTCTCCTCTCCCATGCTCTAAGATCCTTTATTGTCCCAATCAAAGCCTAGCCTCCCTGACCGCCTTTAATATTCAACACTGCAAGATGGTACATGAGCCGTTTGTCTCAGTCTACATAACCCGCTAAAGGAGGACGTGTGCGTGTGAGTTTGTGCGCAAGTGTGTATGGGCATGCGTGCTTCCACACAAAGTGGATCTGGATAGCTGCGAGTTGCCCCTGACACCAAACTTAATTCTCCGAAGCGAGGCTGGGGATAAATATTTCAAGGTCATTCTGTTTGCTCTCTGTTGTCTTGTTCCGGGAGCGCTGACTATAATAGGAATATATGCATGCCTAACTAGGGGCTTTAGAACAGAATTACACCGCCTGCTGCTCACTCTCTGCCTATAGGCGCAGGCCAAAAGATGAAAGCTGACTGACAAAGACGCTGCAGTGGACATATAGAACTATGTGTCTCTATCTGTACAGTCTGAAGGAACATCAAACATCTGTACTGTATCCTAAGAGCTGCCAGTACACTATAGAAACACTGATTCTGCTTTACATATGGGCGATTAAGGTTTTATTTTGACAAGTCCTACCTGATTTCCAGCAGCAAATAAATGAGGACAGCAAACTAAAGTGGACTTGATCAGATGCCATAATCTAAAATGTTCTGAAACCTTCTTTTGGATGTTGGAATCGGGGTCACTACATCCCAAAATGTTTCAAACATTCTTAAACTTACAATCTTACAAACATGCCCACCCACCTTATGAAATGATTAACCAGGTGTGAGAAGATGAGAAGGGTAAGGGAGGGTGTGAACACGTTTTTTAATCTCTCACAAAAATAAAAAAAAACATAATTCTTGAAAAGGGATCATGCAAGCAATGGGATGCAATCTTTTTCCCCCTGGTATAAACACTTTTTTAATTTTAGACAATGAACAACAAATCTACAATTCTAGTTAGTTTGAAGCATGCTGGGACTTTAAGAGTCGTGTGTCTAAATGTATATGCGATGTTGGGTTAGGGAATACAGAAGAATACAGTGTTTCTTACGCAGGAGCCTATTAAAGTAGCATGATATCTTCTAAAGAAATGCCTTACTTAATTGATTTCCATTTTAGTTTCATTAATACTATAATAAAGATATGTATTACGTCTCAAATGTTTTTCTTTTTTAAGTTTGTGTGATTTTTTATTTCAAACATTTCCACCTTGATCAAAGCCCTTTAAAAGAAGAACATGGACTTCAGGAGAAACATCTTCTACACTGTAAAAGCCCTCAGTGACAGCCAGGACCACCGAGTAGCCTCATTTTCAGTGATTACAACTCTCCTCCCCGCCACCTCTTAAACAATATTATTTCATCAATACATTTCAGGAAATATTTCACATTTCCTGTTGAGGTTAGAGAAAGGCAAAAGGGGGTGAGAACGCTAACGAAGCGTGGTCAAAGTGCGAGAGGGGAGAGACTTTTCATCTTGGCGGGAGATGTAAAGTAATGAAGTTGACACCACTGTCCACCCCATTAGGCTGGGCTAGCATGGACCATTACAGGCAGGGTGAGAGGACAGCCCAGAGCCAGAGGACCCCGCAGAACACACACACACGTAAAAATGAGGTCTACACACATGGAAGGAAAGGATATCCACACTTGGCATTCTTTCCTAATGGTTTGTCTATACCTACACACAAACTAAGTACTATGTGTGTGTGCGTGTGTGTGTGTGTGCGTGTGTGTGTGTGTGTGTGTGTGTGTGTGTGTGTGTGTGTGTGTGTGTGTGTGTGTGTGCGCATTTCTCTCTGAATAAGAATTTGAGATAGTTACACAATGCATTCCAACCTATTCTTCTTCATAATATGTGCATACATGTATAATCCCAGAGTGTGTCCTGTATATGTGCATTTGTACAGCTTTCCTGAGTGACTGTGTAGAGCAGCAGCAATGTCAATGCATAGGAGTGTGTGTCTGTGTGTGTGTGTGTGTGTATTGGAACGATACAGTGGCAGACTCCGTTCTCCCGCTCAGCCTGTCAGGGAAATATAATTTGCGCCTTCAGTGCTTTTCACCTGGCTCATATGCAGCATGCAAATTTATTTCTCTAATAATCCGAGTGCGCGACGGCCCTCCTCCAGGATTAATGACAGCAGTCCTAGGGCCTCGCCTCCACCCCGGTCCGCCAGAATATTATCGCTATGCACCCCCTCACACACACATACACACACATACACTCTGACATGGAAAAATGGTGTTAGTTCTACACAGAAAAACGCCGGGGTATTTGTCCTGCTAGACAATATAATGGGCTGGTGCATCATCAGATTGCAATGTCATTTCAAAAAACCTTGAATACAAATAATGGGGAGAAGGGGAGGGACTCGGAGGATAGATGGTGCGTTTTCTAATCCAGTGGGCTAGTTATCCTTCATTTCAGGTAGAGTGGTGTCGCGGTGACACACACACACACACACACACACACACAGAAGAAAAACCCACTGCTCCGTTATTCAAATGAAGTGTGCCGCATTGTGCAGAGCTTGCTGCTTTCCCGGGACACATCCCTTTCCTTCCCCTCTTCCACCGTTAATTAATCTTAGAGATCTTTTTTAGCATCCCTTCTCTCTCAACCTTCCCCAGCCCTGGCTTTTTCTAAGCAAACAGTATGAAATATGGATATGGGAGAAGTATTAATTATAACCCCAATGTGTGGGTGTAGATCTGTGTGCGTGTGTTAGGGAGAGGGAGAAAGAGAGGCGAGAGAGAGAGAGAGAGGAGGAAACAATGTGCCAGCGCCACCACCCACCGCCTGGATCTGTCACAAGAGGCTGGGACGAGAAAGAGGAAGAAACACAGGGAGAGAGAGAGGAGGGAGAGATGTTTCGAGACAGTGTGAAAGAGGAAGGCGGAGAAGAAGTGTGTGTGTGTCCTTCTATTAGTGTATTTAAGTGCCACCCCAGCCTGTGTAGCCCTTCACCTGCGAACAGAGAGCGCCTCCATCACAGGTGAGGCCATACAAAGCCTCGGTCGAGCCTGTCAGCCACTGCCATCCAGCACAAAGCGGGTTAACTTCAGCGGTGGCTCTGCACCCTGACAGGCCACGACTGCTGGTCACTTATCTTTTTAATTAGCTTTTTCCTCAGCCTCCCTGCACTCCCCTTTCTCCCACTGTTTTCCCCCTTTTCTCCCCCATCACTAATTCTGAGCAGATTTCCGTGAAAATGTTGCTTTTGCACACTCATCTCCTTCACATTGTAATGAACTTTGCCATCATAAGAAAGGGTTACAAAAACTATAGGTGCGTGGAATCGGATCCAGTTACTAAACATATTAATCCACTCAGGTTAAAGGCCTCCTAAAGACAATATATAAAGTATTCAATCAAAACATAACTAATTACACGGCATCATCTCCATTGTATGGTCATTTAGAATACAAAAAGTAACTAATCTTATCAGGTGCACTTTCTTGCAAGTGCATTTATAGGCCCAGACCATGTGTACCTTCAAAAACCATCCTAAGTGAATGAAGCGTCATCTACATGTATTTCCCCTTTTTCCCACATTGTTATGGCCAGTTCTCCCTCCACTGCTGTGTTTGTGGCTGCTCAGTCATACTTTGGGTCCACGGATAAACTAATTGGCTGTTAAATGAGAATAAAGATAGTTTGATGTGATAGAACAGACAGAAAGAAAAGCTTGTTTAATAATATGTGAGTTTTTATTGATTGGACTTTTTTAGTTGCACCCATTAGTACAGCATGAGGTAACCTGACGATGCAGTGTTTCCCATGAAGCAACAGTTTTCTTATAGTTCAAGTGCCCATTTCATAGGATCTTTAATGGCAGACAACAAGCTCGCTCACTGCGAGTGGGACCCAGATACCCTACAAAAAAACCCGCCTGTTTGCTATCGTGGCTCCAAAATGGTGGAACAAGCCCCCCGTTGATATCAGGTCAGCAGAAAGTCTTCACACCTTCCGTCACAGACTGAAAACCCATCTGTTTCGACTGTACCTTGGCCAATAATACATATGTAAAAAAATATCTTATTTCTGTATGTAGCACTCAAATTGGTTTGGCTTATTTGAAGGTAATGGTTGAGTTTTTATTCTATACTTTCTGTATGTAGCACTTCAATTGGTTTGGCTTATTTGAAGCTAGTGTTCTGAACTTAAAGTGATTTTACCAATTTGAAGATAATGTACTTGCAAGATTCTTGCTGTTCAATGTTGTAGCCTCATGATTGTTTGCAAAAATTGTAAGTTGCTTTGGACAAAAGTGTCAGCTAAATGTAATGTAATGTATCAAAGACTGGCTGATTTCCTGTTTTGTATTGAAAGTCCAGCAACAGCTCAATACATCAGTAAATCATTATATCAGTGAGTCTGGCTCTAGCTATAAAGTCTGCTTCTCTGTTTTCTGTTTAGTTTGGATCACCTTAATTCTTATTCTATTCGTCTGCATTCTCAATCACTCTATGAAGTCCATTACACCGACAAACAATGGATCGCGGCCAGAAATGACATATCGTGGATCAACAATCAACAACAAATCAAATATATTTTTTGCAAACACTGTGACCCTCAACTGTGCTATAATTACTGTATGATTCATTTGATTTGTAAATTTGCAAGGCCATTTGTAATATGTTCTGACCTTTAATCTTCTTCTATATTGCAGAATGGATCGAAGGTACCCTCATTGTACACCTCTCTCTTTGTATTCACTGTGTTTGTGAGTGTGTGCAAGGTTTGTGTGTGTGCACAAATACACACATAATCTGATGGGAGAGTAGTGAATGAAGGTGGTTGTGCGTTGGACATGTGTGCAGTCACGAGGACCAAACACAAGTCTAGCAAACAGATGCCAATTGCTCAATCTCGGAAGCCATCGGTTATTGATCTGACGACAATTTAGCCTTTGGGGGAAATGGTCAATATTATAGGGTATAGCAGATATTACATTAAATTCATTTAGCCGACACTTTTTGGCCAAGGTGCAGTCGAAAGGGGATGGGTTTTCAGTCTGCAACGGAAGGTGTAAAGACTGTCTGCTGACCTGACATCAATGGGGAGGTCGTTCCACCATTTTGGAGCCAGGATAGCAAACAGGCGGGTTTTATTTGAGGGGAATCTGGGTCCCACTCGGAGGGAGTTGCAGTAGTCAAGGCAAGAGATGACAAGGGCCTGGACCAGAAGCCTTCTGGGTCAGTAGGGGACGTATCCTTCTGTTGTTAAAGATATCCGGGCCAAGACTTCCTCTTCTGTGTGCTAGTTAATTAGATTAGCAGCTTGAGACACGAGAATGGAGTTGAAGTTGAGAGACGACGTCTACGACAGGATTGTTCTACAAAAAGGCAGTTTACACTCAGTTAACTGTTTATTTTTCAGCTAAAAAGTGATACCTTTGTCAGGATGGGTTCTGAGATTGCATTTCGGACAATGCGTTCCGCCTTTTTTTCTCACCACAAGGACATTTGCCAGCATTCAACCAAAACCTGCTCAAACGTGATTGTTTTCCGTTTGTAGTCCAAGTAGTATTGACCAAACAGAAACCAGAGTGCTCTCTATACCAATAGATTGCCTACAGATTCTTCATTCATGTACAGATATCTCAATCAATGCTTACTATTCCTATTTGGCTCTGTCCAGAACAAATATGGTTTTGCAATTCAATCGTTTAGTACAAGTACAAGAAGAATTTGCTTCAGCAGAGATGAAGTAAAACCCAATGAAAAGAGAATTTGATGAACCCGTCTCTCAACCCCCCTAACCTGCTTCTCACCACAGCAATTAAACTTCCATTCCTTGTTTACCTGGCTGCAGAAGTCAGGAAAATAAAAGGTTTTGGGTCATCATGGAGGTAAGCCTCTCCTGGTTCACATCTCTAATGTGTATTTATTATCTGAGTATTAGGTGGGGAAGTTAGGATGGAAGTTGTTTGGAATTCCTCACAGATCAGCAAAGGTTCACAGAAAGAGGACCATCCCACGGTCATCAGCATTCCTGGGAAGAGGGCAACTCACCAGTGACCAATTAGTTACGAGATTCCAGGGCGGTAAATAAAAAGCCCTGATTGGTTAGTGAGACCCCATGTGGCCGAGTTTTTGTTGATGCGAGGACCTGTGCGAGGACGCAGCGATGGCATTAAGAGGAAGGTGTGTCACGATTCTGGACCTCCTGAAGCACACAAACACACAGCATCAGGGAGTAATAACCCACTGAAGACCCAATTCCAAATTGATTGTATACTGACCTGCAGCAAAATGTTAAAAAATGACCCTTCAGTCAGACCAGATAAACAGTATTACTCCCCTATCCAAACAGTGAGAAATGGTAAAAAAGAAAATAAAAAAAAGATGTTGCACAATTAAATCTGTCTGAGGGTATTTCTAAAGTGCATGTGGTACAAACCATTAGGGCCAGAAATACACTGAAGTAAAAGCTACAATCTCATTGATTTCACCTATTAAATCCAATTTAGTCACTTACTGATTAAACCTAGGTTTTTTACTTTATGCCCAGTGAATTTCAGCTCTTTGTTAATTTGTACATTATTGTTCCTCCACCTTATCAAAGCCCTTTGATATCTGCTTATAAAAAGCCATGATATCACCTGTCACTGTCCATCTAAGCCACAGATGAAGACGTGACAGCCTTTAGGGGACCAGAATACTATTAACGCCACGTTTCATCCCAAATGGGCTTTTATTAAAATGAACGCCTAATTAAATTCCAAGATGAGGGGGCAGCGAACAATGCCAGACAGTGGCTACTTTGATTTTTTTCCCCCTTGTTTTAAAGTAATTATGTGGGCCTGACATGAGTGAGCACACTGCCGGAGACCCCTCTAATGAGTTAAGCAAGAAAAATCGCCACAGTCGCCTTCCTTGGCAGCAGCTAATTGCCTGGCCACATCGGGCCACCGCTAATACTGTCATTTAAAATGTGCTTTTCTTCCATTTCTGCTGTTTTAAATGTGGTTAATTAACATGTCTCTAAAGGTAGACTGTAAATAGTAGCAAAGTTAGTGCACTGTACATGCCAGATCATGCTCGTGTTTGGAGAAGTGGCGAGAGTTGCAGGTGAAGGTCAACAAACTTTTACTTTAAAAGACTAAACTTTGCTCTTGAGAGGTTTGAACATGCAGCATTATGCTAATGCTCATGCTTAAAGGTATAAAAGCAGCTGCTTACAACATAAGAGGCATCATTTAAGGCTAGGAAAAGTGCCTTCTAATGCATCATCAGTGAGCCAATGAATACATGAATGAATCCATGGAAGTAACCCTGAAAAAGAAACAATTATCTATTTTTAAGAAAGAGATGAGAGATAGAGAAGAGACAAATCTGTAATCTTCTGTTCAAACATAAACCAATATAAATGAAGAATCTTTAAAACAAAAAGGAAACAATTGTAGTAATGCAAAAATAACAGTTATGATTCAGTTATGACATTTTAGTTTGCCTCCGGGCAGCAATGTCCAAATCTATATTAATCAGATGAAAACAAAAACTATTATAATCACACCAAAAATGCCACAGCAACCCTGTCAGTCATCCCATCTCTCACACATGCATACACACACAAGCACGCACACACATACAAAGATAGTATATGACTTTGCTGTTGCATCTACAAAAGCATCTACATCTACAATGCCACTGCTAACATTTGCGGATGTTTCTGGACCTCCAAACAAGGGAATCAGTGAGACAGCACATAATTATTCATATGTTTCACTTAACCTTTAACATGCAGTCCCATACAGTGCCCCAGCCAGCGTCTGCATATTGGTACCAGATTATTACGAGAATGGCTAGGCATTTGTCCTTGTTTACGTGCCCTGTTGAAGCATCCTTGGCCGTGCTTGCCTACACTCCAGATGAATAGCATTCCCTGGCCCCCGGAGGCTCCCAACTCCTCCTGAGACCTTTAAGTGTTTGTTGACAGACTAACAGACTTTGGCTTGTTTAGCTTTCTCCACTCTCTAAAATCCAAAAGGTCACCCGCAATTCCTCATCCAGCCTTACCCCCCTCGAAAGAAGAAAAAGAAAAAAAACAAGACCTCAGGAAAATGCCCTTACGAGCGGACCTCGAGAGCTCTCAGGGAAACAAATAGATTCCCTGCTGCCACGGTTACCAAGTTTACCAACATGTCTCTATGGCTACAAATTACAAAATAGCTTGAAATGCCCCCCCCCCTCAGCTAGATAGGCAAACAAAGAGGAAGAGGAACTGAACTTGGTATCCCTTGCTGAGTAGATTACCCAGCACTGACATAAAGAAACATTTCACTGGATATATCTTTGGCTAAAAAATAAAGAGCCTAAAGACTGAGATAACACTCTCCATATGGCATATTTGGGAGGTCACTGTCAGTATCCCTACATGGGGTGTACCAGTACAATGGAATTATCCTGCGTTACATGCATAATTCCCCTCGTTACAGCAAACGAGCAGTGTGAACCCCGTTATTTGGGGTCTCTATTGTTGCAGTGGCGCTGCTCATTATTATGGGGTGTCTGGTTCAGGCCATCAGAGAGGCTCTCGCCACTGAGGTCTCTGTGGAAATCGGCAAGCCCATCTCACTGCTTAGCAACCAAGCCCTGGGGCCTGTTTTGCACAGCTTAATTCAGATGAGAGTGCCACGCACAGGATTGGCTAAGCTCGACCCGCACCCCCCCCCCTACTCTCTCTCACTGACACACACACACACACACACACACACACACACAACACACACACACAAGAACACACACACACAAGAACACACAGTCACTATCTCACCGGCCTTTCGCTGCAGCCTTACCTAGTTTATCTCCTCTGCTCTCTCACTATCTTTCTCTATCTACATTGTTCTTCTGCTCGCTTCAAGCCTACGCTCTTAATAAAGGTGATTCTACCAGACCAACGTTGGCTCTGTAAGTTTTGTATCAGGCTTTGGTGGCATAAGGAAGCCTTATAGAGAGATGTTCTATAGCACCTAGGCAGCGGTGCCAGTTGTTTAGAAATTATTCTAATTGTTTTATCGGTATGATCAAAACCCCTAAATGTACAATCATAGTTTAAAGGGTTTTTGCTTGTGCTTGCATTGTTGCTACCACTGCTACCTCTAATAAACACTTGGTAACTGTATGTTACAACGCTACTTTAGTATGGTGTAATGGTGCTTTAGAATCACACTGTATCTAGTATCTGTCTGCAAGAAAAAAATAAATGTGACTTTTAGCCTCCAGTATTGATCAATTCCTACATTTCCCATAATGCAATGAGATGCGTTTTTTAAATGACCCACAATGCCTGCTGAACACACGCCTTTCAAACACCACCTGCTAGCCATATTTTCATATTTTGTGACATCATCACCCTTTGACAATAACTGCTCGCTCTTTGAAATGCTTTTCTGATGTCTGAGGATCTTTTTGATTGTGCCAACTGCTTTTTCCTCTCAAAAGCCTTATTTTCGAGTCATAAGCACTTTTACGTTTCTCAGAAAACTATTCAATAAATAGTGATGCTCTGACTCGAGGAAAAACGAGGATGAGCTGCTAGCTAGCTGACCTGATGAAAGTGATTGACAGCGCGGTCATAGATGTTGAGAGGTCAGAGGCGTGGCCTACTAAGTAGCCTATTATTTTTTTGTGAAAACAAGAAATATATGTAAAAAAAAGTTTTATATAGATATTTTTGTATGAAGTATATTTAATGTCATATACTATGGTGTAAGGATTTGAGTTATACATGTGCAAATCTAATTTTGATGGGAAAACTACTGCCATCGATGACAAAGCTCCTCACGAGCTAAAGAAAACATTATTCATTGGGATGTTTGAATAAGTCTTTGCTTTTCAGCACATTGCAATGCTGCAGGTGTAATCATGCCATGCACAGTACACCCATAAGACATTTAACTAAAGAAAAATATGATGATGCTGGAATATGCCAAAGCAGCAGAATTCAAATGATTGGAATGATTTTGGATTGTCAGTTTCCTAAAATATTTGGTAAATTTTCCTAAACATGATTAGTGAAGCATTCACTGCTGTGCTGTTTTTGCCCCTCACTTACTCAAGCACACCTGTCAATCAGAGTGTAAGTACTTTGGTAACTTCAATATTCTGTTGGTGAACTTTCAGTAGGTGGCGCTCTTTTCTCTGTCTGCTCAGTCATGATGGCAATTCTAACTCAGTTCTTCTTATTATGAAGACATTGATTTGTATGCATACTTCCAAAAAGACTTACCAGAAAAAAAAAACCCTGACCCTGACTGCGGATTAATTAGCTATTGCGTTGTGAAGGTAGAGAATACCAAAAAGATGTATACATGTGAAGATGTTAAAGAAAAACATTTCTAATATTAAAACAAAACACCATAATTCTACACCTTTGAAGAACTTTCTTCTTTCCCTCCTTTCCACTCTCTCACCTTCCTTCATTTTTTTATCCTGCCCTCTTCTTTCCACCTGTTTCCTCTCTATCTATCTATCTCTCTCTTTCTCCACCTCACTTCATTAAGTGGGTGAAAGTGGGACGAGTGAGGAATCGACAATGGCGGCTGTGACTCAGGCAACCAGCTGCTGCAGTGTTGTGACGGTAATGAGGACAGGGTCAGTGTACATAGACAGACTGAACGACAGAGGCACACACAGGACAGAGCAGAGGAGAGAGAGAGAAAGACAGAGAGACATAGCGAAAGAGATGCATCGAAAAAGGTAAAGCCGGGTTCAGAGAGGGAGAAAGGGAGAGTGTGAGAATGGAAGAGAAGTGTAGAGATAGAAGTCGACAGAAGCCAGCTGATAGGAGGACTCTACAGCAGTGATAGCCTCACAAGGGAAAGTACTGAGCTAAGCAACTTCTTCCCTCACACTGTGGCTCATGTGAGAGGATGTGGAACTGTACAAGTTGGGGGGGTTCATGAGAGGACACCAAAAATAGATGTGGGTTTCTGCTAAATGTGTGTTAATGCTTTTAACAGTTTGCCACATATTAACCCTATCCGCCTACTGTTTCAGCCTTTGAACCCTTTGTTGGTTTTGCTTATTCTAATCCCCTTTATCTACAGATATGGCATAGTCACGACAACTTTAAATTGTTTTTCACAGTATACAAAAGTTAGGCTGTGCAGAGCCATCTTTAAGCTTTTGAGTGGTACTATACTATACATTACTTAGGACAGTTTTAAGATCAAGTCAAGTCAAGTTCATTTTAGTTATATAGCCCAATATCACAAATCACGAATGTGTCTCATGGGGCTTTACAATGTGCACATCATGTGACAACCCTCTGTCCTTAGATCCTTGATTTGGATAAAGAAAAACTCCCCCTCAAAAAAATACTTTTAACAGGGAAAATTATGGAATAATATGGATCCGGGAAGACGACTAGCAGCTTCAGGTGTCTCCAAAACTGACCAGAGTCACCCAGCCTCCTCCCCCACCACGGAGACCTGGAAAGAGCACGGATTGCACAAACAAACAAGAGGCAAAGGTCAAGCACACCATTCACTCAGATAGGAGGAAGAAAACAAGTACACAGAGGGAGGAAGAGAAAAGGACAACATGCACTCAAGGGAGAGAGAGGGTCAAGAGGAGAGGCTGACTCCACTGGAGGAAGAAGTTCCAGATCCAAAACATCTGGAATGAGGCAGCTAGGAAAGAGAGAGTGAGAGAGGGAGAGGGAGAGAGAGAGAGAGCGAGAGAGCGAGAGGGAGAGGGAGAGAGAGAGAGAGAGAGGGAGAGAAGGGAGAGGGAGAGAGGGAGAGGGAGAGATAGTGAGATAGAGATAGCATAGAGAGATCGCGAAGAGATATATCTCTAAGACACAGGCGATCTAGCGCGAGATCTCTCTTCTCGTCTCTCTCCTCCTTCAGCTACATATCTTTCACGATGTCTATGTCGCTCGCTCTCTCTTCGCCTCGCTCATTCTCTCTCCTCTTCTCGTCTTTTCTTCTCTCTTCTCCCTTTCTCTCTCTCTCTCTTCTCTTTCTCTCTCTCTCTCTCTCTATCTCTCTCTTCTCTCTCTCTCTCTCCTCTACGCTCCGCTCTCCTCTCCCCTCCCCACTTCTACCCCATGGTACAGCAAAGAGAAGCCGAAGGTTCAAACAATTTCACATCACTTGGGCTATATATATTTTTTGCCTGCATATCGACAGGTTTCCTACAAACCATCTTTATTTGAATGGAGCGTCAGTGTGTATAAAATCCCGGGTATATAAAGACATTATTAAGGACAGTACTAACATTGTATTGATGTGGTGTTGCCATTGAGTTAGCTGTGATTACTGTTAACATGAATTTGCACCGTTGAAAAGTCATGTGACATTAGCAGTTGTAGTTTTAATGTAACCATAGATGTACAGACAATAATCACCTTGATTATTTTTGATATAGAAGCAAAAACTATCCAGAGTTATGACTTTGGGCAAAAAAGCTAGACACTTCAACAGGTGCTGAACTGCACAGGAAGTGTTTGTTTTTTTGTCAGACAGATTACTGGCTATTGAAGATTGAATATTTGTATCTGTGCTATTTGTTTGTTATGATGCTGGCTTCTGGTGTAACTTACATAAACTATGATCCATAGTTTCCGTGATTCGTATGGTGCACCACACATCTACCAGGTTTAACTGATTTGTTGAATTATCTGTAAACATGTAGAATAAACATATAGCTTTCATGTTAAATTCATAATTTGACATATTCCAAAAGCATTAAATCTTTCTTTATATCAGTGTGAAGGTTTTAGCTCCGAACTATGAATCAGATTTTCAGTATTCTCTGACATCTTACTAGAATGTATTCTAGTTTAGCACCTTGAGATTGCTTTTAGCTTTGAAAGGTGCTTTATAAATACAATTTATTTTTGTTATTATTATTATTATTATTATTATTATTATTATTATTATTATTATTATTATTATAGTTTATTTAGAAAACAAACTCATTTCTCAGTTGTGAGCTGATTTCACTGTCTAGTTTCATAGCTTAAAGAACAAAGTAGCTTTTCATAATGCCAATGCATTACAATGTATCAAATAGTGACATATAACTGAAACTCACACATTGTTTTGCAGTTCAGAATCTCTCGCTGGCTTATTGGAGGAAAAAGTAACATTTCACACAGTGTGTTACGCTGAGTAAAGGAGTGAAATGGAATGAGACAGTGGCGACATTGACTCCCACTATAGACACAGCGTTTAACATCTTCACGCATAGCAGCTCAATTACCTGAGTGTAATTGCAATAACTCCAATACCTCTGCAGTCATGCTTGACAGTTTCCAGACCAGGTCCTGTAATTGCAGGTTGATATATGCAACTGGAAATCAAAGGGGGCTAACACGTTAGCGAGAAAACAGCTAAGCTATGACTTCCACAGCCAAGCAGTGAATTGCTAATGCAATAAAAGGCCGGAGTTATTAGCGGAGTTGTGAATGGCAAATTGGTGTGAATGCCAAATTGTCAGGGTTAGTATTGAAAAAGATGGAAAGCTAAAAAGGGAACTGGGAACGGGGGGAGGGGGGCAAGGAAACAATGGATGGTGTTCAGCCGTTTCAGAGCAGGCTGGGTCTCATTGTAATGAGGCTTAAATACTGTCAGCAATTACAGTACAGATCTACTTTACACTTTAAAAACTCTCTACAGTCAGCAAAGTGCTGGGTTAGCCCAGAAATCACAGTCGTTTACCCTAATGGCCTGAGAGTCTGTGATTTTTTCGATCCGAGAAGAATTAGCTTCAAGCACAAGATGAACTGATGAATAGAATCACATGGTATAGTAATTTGTGAAAAATAAATTTCAGACTGTTGACCCTTAAGGCCCCAGTATGGTTATATTGAAGCGCTTGAGAATCGTCCATTAGTTTCCTAAACTTTCTGATGTCAGAATCAGGGTGTAGCTGGAACATCTAAGTAAATAATGTAACGGTCATGTAAAGCCTTCTATGTACATAAATGAAGCACAGTAAGCAGCAGGTTGTGGTCAAAAAGTGCCCAAAAGCATAACTTTGCCCCTGGTCCCTGGGCTAATACAGCCAAGTTAACACTCCCAAAATCTTCCGCCACCGTTTTGTTGTGCCTTCCAGACATTACAGCACCATCTGAGATACATTTACATCAGAAGATTTCACCATGCAAACCATAGCTTTATGTTTAAGTCATAAGCATTTCCCTATGAAAGCTGTAGTGGACTTATCTGAGATATATCTTGGTCTTACAGTGTTTTCTTGGTTTTAGCCACAATTGGATTGTGTAGACTGCACGATCATATAATGTCAACACAACCAATAGATCTTGGTTGCTACCCAGTCTGTAGTTATTGTCTTAGATCATTTACAGTAACAGCTGTCTTTTTAATTTAGTTTTGCATTGCTTTGGCACTTTTGGGCCACTCGTAGTCAAGTTTGCTTTGGGACTAACATTTGTGTGAAAAAATGCAGAACAAACACTGCTTTTGATTGATTGACGGCTTTGGAGTCATGTGCGACCAGCCTGTATAAAAATCAGTAAAAGTTCCATCAAAAAGACCACACTTAGCGCTACCGCTCCACTTTATTGTGGTCGTAAGGAAACCAGAGACGATGTGCGGTTGAGCCATGCGAGCTAAAGGGCTTTGTGTGATTCCAGCATTCCTCCATATGTCTCGGGATAGTCCAAAACCACAGGCCCTGACACAAGCAGCGGTTCCAGAGCTGGCTGCCAAGATCCACTGTGAGGAATATTCCTGTTCTTTATCCAAGAGCGCTCCATTAGGATTTATAGCAGGGGAACATAAAGTACTCCGAGAGAATCCCTGTCCAGAAAAGGTCCAAACAGACAGACTTATGACAGCAGCAGTACACCAAGGAAAGCACTGGACCTGAACAAAACTTTTAAAAACGTTGGTTACCGACGGCGTGTTTATCAAAACAACTGGACCCAAAAACTAAGTTGTGAAAATGTCAAACATTCGAAAATTCATTCAAGTCATGCGGAACCCTTCGGAAAACCATGCTTTTAATGTAATCTTGGTATTTTACTCACATTTGAATAAGACAGTTGAAAGCTAGTTCTGTCCTGAAAATAACTAAACACCAACATCAACCTTGCACAAAGAAGAATTAGCTGCTGTAGCCAACAACAATACAAAAGCACAAGTATCATAAAGGATCATGGACACTATAATCACACAAGAGTAACAGGAATACAATTGTAGCTCGGCCTAATAGTGGCAGTATCTTAAATTCATACTTACTAAGGCCCCCCCCGCGGCAATTACACTTCCTTAAACAGACTGTTAGGAGAGGGAGGGAGGAAGGGAGGATGAAGAGGTGTGGCGGCATGCTAGGAATAACTGTTGGCCGAGGAGCTAATAGGCATGGAATGATGACAGATATCATGGAGTGGACGCCTTGCAATGACTGGGAAGGAATTAATAAGCAGGAATGGGTTAATAGTGCATTAAGAGCCAGCAGGAGAACGGCGGGAGAGAGGAGGGAGAAGCTTCTGAAGTCAGCTGTGAGTAATCAGCCCATGGCAAGCCTTCGACGATTACCATAACAGAGCAATTGGACGTGAAAAATGGATAATAGTATGGACATAGAAGTGTGGGACTGTGTGAGGGACTGTGTGTGTGTGTGTGTAGTGATGGCTGTGGGGGAGGAGTAAAATGCACAAATCCTACTGGCTGTCCAATTGTGAAAAGCAGATGGTGGTGATCATTTCCAAACAAATGCACAAATGATACCATAGTAGTAGTAGTACTTTTTATATTTTTACCTTTAGGATTAGCCTGACACTCTTGTGTTCATCAGCACATCTATAGTTATAAGGCTGAATGATATGACCTAAAATCTATACCACTATAAATTGTCAAATTTACATCAGGGGAAAAAAAATCAGTGTGCATGTATAGATTTTCTGCCTACTGTTAGGTCAGGTAACCGTAACTTAATTTGTCTAGAGGGACGAAAATAGGTTTACCAATGCTTTAGTAAGGAAACATTTCATGGGCAGATTACCATGACATTTACCTAGCACAATCATGATCCCAAGTTAATGAACATTTTCCATTTCGGACACTCCATGAACTTTCCTCTAACCAAGGCTGTAGTCATAATTTTAGAAATACATGATCATGAGTCAGCTTTAGTCACGAGTCATCACACCCCTTTACATTCCCAAAAAATCTTGACCAGAAATGAAACAGAACAGAACAGTTCAGTTAGGACATTACCTAAGCATGTATGTAGTCTCTTCTTGTAACCAGTGTGTGTAAGATTGCATGACATGTTCTTAACACATTCTCTCATGTAAATAAACCTTTTTGACTTTGTCACTTTTGACCCTATCCTGTAGCCCAACCGTCAGCACAGACTTTACATCTGTAGTCCCGTTAAAGCTAAATCAAGTCAATGTAATGGCCACATTAAGCACATTTGCTTGTGGGAGCAATGTCTCTAAGTGAATATTTCACAACACATACACCATTAGCCAACTATCTTGGGTCCAAAACATAGGAAGCTAGCACAGCCTGTTTCACTCACCACTTTTATTCAATCCTCTTCTGTATAAACTACTCCACAGCAGAACATTTGTGAATTTGTACAAATACCCATTTTAACTTGACATTTAGCAAGCTAGCTAGCTAAGAGAGCTATTGTGACTAACTAAGGTAGCATATTCTCATATTAGCATTAGCAGTTGGCTAGCCCTGTGGGTACATCATCTAGCTTCTGGAACCATAAAGCTATTTCATGAGGACACACACTCGGCCATTTTCTGGTGTGACCAGAACTTTATACTCTTAATACTGTAAGAACAGGAAATGTTGTTTGTTCCATCCAGCAGGTTTCTAAAGGATGAAAGTGGGCCTTTAGAGTTACTTTAACTTCTTTAACTTAGGTATTGAATGTGAAACATGTCATTTACTGGTTGATTTCTCTAACCACAAGGCCTGCTACCATTTCCTCAAAACTTTAGAGATTCATGAATTTTGACAAGGTCACTAGTGTTTATTCTGTCTTTCTCTCTATCTGGCAGGTTTCCAGTGTCCAAGGTAAACTGTAACTGGAAGACATTTCACAGCTACGGAGCAATGAAAATACAGAGAAGTAGGGATATGATATAGCTGAAAATCGATATGCCCTTGGCTTTACACCATTTGCTTCCAGTGTGTGTCAGAGAAGCGTGAGACGTTTCATTTTGTATGATGATTCCTTTGGTTGGGCTATTATCCCCTCGCTCAGTCCACATATCTCCTCTAATCAAATGGATGTTCATCCCTGGGAAGAGAGAAAATCCAGTCACTTGGAGTTTCAGCCATTATATGATAGCTCAATCATAATGTTAATTTTATGGGGGGTATTATTGTACTGGCAGATGACTGAAACTGAACACGACTAGAAAAAAAGACCTCCAGTTGTACGTGTAGCTACCAGTGATCCCACCTTCCAATTAAACATATTTGACTTTATTTAGTTTGTTTGTGAAACTTTGTACACAAAGCTCAGCCCTTGCACAATGTAATTTAACCGATTAATTAAGAATGACTTGTCTGTGACTGAAATCCTCAACTGATTTGATTGATAGTAGGACCATTACAAAATGCAGATCAAACAAGAAACAAGAAAAAAGAAATCACGCAAATGGTAGGTTGTTCTGCTCTCCTGCAGTAACACCATGCTTCACAATCAAGCTTGAATTATACTTTCCCAAAGATACTTGTAAACATCTCCGTAGGCAGAAATCGGGAAGTTGTTTATCCATGAAACCATAACAATCTGACTCTCCCGACCAGAATCTGAATTCATCAAGTAGCCTTTTAACACATATAAATCAACAATGCAACCCCTATGACGTGACATGGAAACATTTGAATCTTTTTTTTATCTCAACTCACCCTTTGTTGTAAATGTGTGGACGCCCCCGAGTAAAGAAGTAGAACAGGATTTCTCATGGAATGGTATTCCCATTTTGGGTTAGCTGCCCTCCATCCAGGCAAGCACACTTCAAGATGATAAGTAACCATCTGTAAGTATACATGACTGCAAATAGCCTGGTAAAGAACAAGTGCTGCTGGGGAAAACTATACTGCGCTAACAATTCTAAAGGAAAGAAGTCAGCCAACAGTCACAATAGTTATACACCCTTGCACCCTGTTCTCCGGTGCCAAACCAACTCTTACAGTGCACAAAATGCTGTATTGGCTGCCAAACCCCCAAAAAACAAACTCCAAAGCATCAATTTTAAGTAACGAAGAAAAAGAAAGACACAGTAGCAGAAAGCCATGAAGTGGAACAAAAGAAGGTTTGCAGATACCAATGAAAGAAATTACATGTCTTTATTAGCCACGTTGACCTTACACAAATGCCTCTTATTTTTAATTATTTATCACTTTTTGAAGCCTGATGAGTCACTGGCTGTACAGCTCTCGATCTGTCCGGTGTCGCCCACGCTGTTGCATTTAGACCCCGACTCCAAACACTGAGCAGGTGGCTATGAACATTAGGTGGCCATGGATCACATAGCAGCACAAAAAGCACATCGCATATTCATAAATTACATAAGAATATGGACAATGAAGTGAGCAAAATGTAGGGCAGCGGAGTTAGAGAGTGGGAGCATCTCAGTGTGCATGCATCTGTGTGTGTGTAGACATCTGTGTGCATGTGTCCTTATCCTTGTGGCAGTCGTCTTAGAAACCTTTGTGTGTGTGTGTGTGTGTGTATGTGTGTGTGTGTGTGTGTGTGTGTGTGTGTGTGCATTTGAATCCCTATGCCATATGTCTCAGTGTTCAGAGAGTAAAGTTTGCCTCCCCCTGTGTATTCATGTTTCTGAGTGTATGGGTGTGTATACCTATACGGGTGGCTGTTGTGGTCGCACTGTATGTGTGTCCCTGCGAGTGTGTGGGCCTGTAAATAGCTGTGGCAGCTGTAACGCTACTGTAATGCTATGTGTGGTCCTAGAGGGGCCAGATAACCAGATGGCCAGCACATTACTGCCAACACATACAGTGATATTAAAGACACACACATACACACACACACCGGCGGGACTAAACCTCTGAAGGCCTTATTTCAGGCCTGGGCCACGAGTAGAGCTTCGGCAGTGCGCAGACAGCCTGGCAGCAAGCAGCCGCGGGGCCTCACGCATGCCAGCTGAAGAGCGCTGGGAGGCTGACTGTGTGAGTGAGAACTCCCCTTTCTCTGGGCAACACATGCTCTGATCAGCACATGTGAGAGTTTGGGAGATTTGAAGTTGCAAAGTTGTCTACTTGAAGCATATTTTGGCCGGCTCAAACAAAAGCTTGTTGTTAGCCAAGAAGAAAAAAAAGTTGAAAGACTGTGTGTGTGTGTGTATGTGTGTGTGTGTGTGTGTGTCCGTGTTTGTGTGTGTGTCTGTGTTTGTGTGTGTGCGTGTGTTTGTGTCGACAGATGTCGAGTACATGCAGGTCCCTTGTGTAAGAGGATGGGAGTTTCTGTCTTACCTGAGGCTGCTGTGCAGCTGTCCTGAGCTGATCGCTGTCCCTACCACAGACACTGAGTGTGTGACTTAATGTGTGTGACTGTGTGTGTGAGCCAAGCAGGGAGTATGCTGCTTTTTAGATGCAATAGGCAGCTGCGGCCTTATCATGGAGATTATATTTTCTGCTTCCTTAAACCATGTCTGTTATCCTTATACAAAATTATTTTCCACATTTTTGCTGTCATTTTCATCTATTGAAATAAGATTAATTCCTGCACACTGAGTGTTAAACCCAAATGCATTCAAAGAAAGATGAGATGCAGCTGAAAGCTTGTAAAAACTAGTAAGTGAACTTGAGTTAGAATTATTATTTAGGTATTTTGTAACTACTGTATATACATACAAATATGTTGTATGGATGAATTGTTTTCTTGTTTGCTGTACAATAAAAGTTGCCAATAACTCATTGTATTCTTTTGAAAAGTATCAGAAAAAGGAAGACAATGGCAACAGCAGTATAAAAGAGAGATAAACATCTGAAAGGAAGAGAGTGATATAAGTGAGTCAGAAAAAAAGCAAGAAATAGAGAGAAAACATGAAATGGTGTAAGGACAGGAGGGGGACTGTTCTGCCTCTACTCCCCACACCTCCCCCAAAACAGCATGGTAATATTTATTTTTTTAAAGAGCTAAAAAAGCTACATGCCTTTGGATTTACAGCCCGGCTATCAGTAGCCACAAGCTTCGGCGCGAGACGGCGTGACAGGTGTATGTTTCAGCAACTTAAACAGGGCGGATTAAGCCACTAGTGGCTCCTCTTCATATGCATTCCTTATGGGAGTTAAGGCCATTTGAAATGCAGGGCCAAAGGCAAGATTACCGGCTCATAGGCCCATGGAGAGAGGTGTGCTGCAACTAAAAGCCTGGATTTGAATAATTGTGGCAGGGCTTAGTGCCTGGAATCAGCACAGAACAGAACCAATGGATTATTACACACACACACACACACACACACACACACACACACACACACACACGCACACACACATACACCAACTTTGGAAGGCTTTGACTTGTCTGACTCAATAACTCACAGTATCACCATATGTGTGTGTGTGTAAATGTGGTAAGGGGTTGGTTTGTGTCATATCTGTCTTCATGCCTTAATGCAAACACATGTGACTGATGTTCTGCTGCTCTGCTGTTTATTATCCACGTGTGTGACAGATCATATTCGTACAAGTCTGAACTTGTTGTTCATGTGTGTATTCATGTGTGAGTGTACGTGTGTGTATAAACAAGTGTGTATTCATAGTGAGAATGGCTGTATTTGTGCGCATTTGCTTCTGCATGTGTGTGTGAATGCCACCACCTAAACACAGCAGAGCCACTGTTCCAGCTCCGTACGTTTTGACACTGGTTGAAGGCTTAGCAGGGCTCGAGGTGCCAGATAGACCGACAGACGGAGGAAGGGAGGGGAAGAGATGATGAGGAGCTGTGAGAAAAAAAAAGAGGAGTGGAAAGAATGGATAATGAAGGGAAGGATGAGAGGTGGTCCCATTGGAGTTTTCTAGCAGAGACAGTGAGGGGAGAGGTTCAATGTATTCAACCTGTTCAAAAAGGGAGGGAGCAGGGCGGCAGGTATGAAAGGGTGGGTTATACCTCAGAGGGGAGTTACACACACACACACACGCACACACACACACACACACACACACACACACACACACACACTCAACCACACTTTTTCACAAATGTTCTGCTATTTTTAGACAAAATAATGATCTCATTAGTCAAGGAAATAATCAGCAGATTAATCAATAATGAAAATAATCTGCCTGGTCTCCTCACTTTTGGAAAAGTTTTTTGTTTTTGTTTTTTAATTATAAATAGCTTCCATTTTTTGTTGTTGATTTTCTATTAGTTTTGGGGCATGTTCTGCCTTTATTAGGTAGCAATAGAGAAGAGATGTCAGCGGACTCATACTTCTTAAACCCTAAGACAAAGGGGTTCCCTATAAGTACTGTTTTAAAGTTATGTTTTGTTATTTGTTTTTTTATTTTGCTCCTACTATAAATATAAATTGTTTTTGAGTGATTACAATTAATAACGAAAAAATGAACTCCTCTTTGCTTCCTGTCTGTATTGATGGAGATGTTTCACACACATTTATCTACAATGAAAACAATAATAATTGGACATTACAAGTAGATTTACCTTTCACAATATTCCAATATTAATATAAATGTATTATTATATTCCGCAACTATAAACATGGACATAAATAATAATAATAAATGAGTGTAAGATGGAGATATGCAAACATGTAACGAGAAAAAAAGAGCACAAAAAACTGTTAGGAAGTCAATTTGATGTGTCAACGATCGAATCCCACCCAGACGGACTTCAGTGCACTGAGAACCCAGAACCCCAACGGGTTTCAAGCAGAGAAACAACGGGAAAGAGAAACTAATAACTGATTATATAACTAGAGAAACAATACTTTATCTCACATATCTCATTTCAGAGTAATGTGTTATGTGCCATCCTGACTGTAACAGATTTGTTCTGTTTTTAAGACATATTCATGTCACTCCATATGGGATCAACTGAAAAAAACTACTTTTGTTATGGTATTTCTGTGTGTGTGTGTGTGTGCCAGTATGTGCAGGGGTGTGTCAGAACAGCTCCAGAGTGTTACAATTGGTGTTTGCCCTCTTGTCTCTCCAACTCTCCTTGGTTGAGTTGTGGCAGCAGGTGTTGATGCTGCCTCTATTCAAAGTGTTGCTCACACCATTTAAAAAGTGAGGACACACTCAGCTGTTTTGCACAGTTATTAGTTTCTCTTTCAAACATACAATATTTATTTGTCATTTTTATTATACTTGCTCAAATTGCTTATTTTGATATCATTTACCTCTAAAATATACATTCATTTTAGACCAGGAAGCTCAGGTCTTAAAGGAATGACTTATTCTTTGTCCCATTCTAAGTCTATGAGCTAAAATCATCTTTGATTGAACACACTTCGAAAAACAGGGCTCAGGTCTTTTTGGGAAAACAACTTGTTGCAGTAAAATATTTGTTTGCCAATCTTGGTTTGTACTACAGTATATATATATATATAGCCTGTGAACAAAATGTATATCAAAAAGCCAGTGTTACAAACAGGAAGTTTGAAAGGAGTTGGCGTCTACACGGCGGGTTGGGTTGGGGATCTTACTGGATGTTGGGTAACATCCAGTAAGATCCAGTGTTTTTGCGTCTTGACTCATAATACGGACTAACAATAAGGATATCTCAAGACTCCCTTTTTTCATCTCTCTTTCATCAATCTTCTAACTTTATCGAAGTGCAGCACTACATGAAAGGAGTGCCCCTTTAGCTTGACAACTCAGAAGACACAGATTTTTTTTAAAAAGGTAAAAAATTCTAGAACATTTGGGGAAATGTTCAATATTCAAGTCTAACGGGACAACAATACATTCTCTTGTCTTTGTTCTGTGTGTGGAAGCTGGGGCGGTCAGCTAGAGCTATACGATTATACATATACAATAAGTGATGTGATGGAAATTCTTTCCTTCTTGACTTTCCATACAGTTGAATTTATTGTATCTGTGGAAAGTGATAAGTATGCTGAGCTTGATATCACTACCAGGTCCCAGCAGCATGCATATTAGAATTGGTTCTTGATGGCTTGAAAATCAAGTGTGTGTTGTATATGCTGGCAGTTAGACAAAAGTCAAAGGTATCTAAACTCATAGACTGCAAATTACTTTTTTCCCCATATTATCAAATAGATATATTAACAGCATCACAATTAGTCTCACCATTTGGCTATGTGCCTATCTCTGGGACCATGTTAGCACTAAAGACAATGTATTAGTCAGGTAAATCCATAAAAGCCGGAATAATACTGAATAGTAATATGTGAAAGAAAGTGACATGATTTGAAATTGAAATGAGATGAAGAAGATGGACAAAATCACTCATTTCTTACCCTAGGCAGATGAGCTCGAGGGGATCTTTGATGAGAAGGGCTATTTCAATTCTAAAATGGGTGAAATTCAGACTTGTGCCTATTGTGTGAAGTATGAGGAGCGCCATCCATCCCCCACAAAAAGGGACATTTTATATTAAGGTGTGACTGTGCTTTGCCTCTTTTTATTTTGGAGAGGATAATAGTGCGGTCTTCTCTCTCATCTCTCCACTGGACCCTGTCTTGTTCACAGGTCCCCAGACGGAGTCATGTAAATCTATCTAGTCATCTGAGAAAAGCACAGGCTTTGGGTGTGATAATGACTTACAGAAGACTACCAATGGGGAGAGGACGTGCCTGATACACATACACACACACACACACACACACACACACACACACACACATGCATGCACATGAACACACACTAAATGTACCATCCACAGCTCTCTACCCCAAGCTTGCTGAGCAATCTTCACACTCATGTCCTCCCTAAACCCTCACATACTGTGCCAGCTGCAGATTGAGGTGGCAGCACCCGTCATAATGTGTTGGGGGGGTGGGGGTGGGGGGGCTGTTGGAGGGCATTGCCAGTCCTGCTAGAAACAGGGGTACCCAGCCTGAGCTCCAGGTCTCAGTGGGTAGCTACGGGGAATGGGCCAGCCATAGTGGTAATAGAGTAAATAACTCAAATGAGGCAGAGTGTGAATTACTTCTCTGATGGGCTGGAGGGGTCCCCGCTGTGAATCCGACAGGGGGGTCCAGCTAGGACGAGCCTCGAAAATGTGGGGAAATGGGTCCGGGATGTGGCGAGGTAGCGGGGGGTGGTATATCAGCGGGGATGGGGTGTGTGAGAGTGTTTAATTCAGGTGGTGATGGAGGGGTAAAATAGCTTGAGGCAACAGTGCCGCAGCAGGTCTGGACGAACCGCAGCAGCCCGAGGGATGGACAGTAGAACAGAAAAAAAAGAGCCTTGCACAGATGCATCCTGTAAATATTCACTTGTTGGAGTTTCTGAGTGTTATTTCTGTCTGGTCACCTGTATGTCTAGGTATTGGAATTCCTAGAAACATACTCATCTGTGACATACAGAGCAATTAAAACAATATCATGAGCTATGCATCGTATGTAGGTATTCCAAGGATGAACAGGACCTGTAGCCCTGTGAAGCCCAGATTCCAAGCACAAAAGAAACTTCAATACCAAGCCATGATTGAAAACCACTTCAAAAATGAACCTGCAACCTTGGGCTTCAAAGGGAAGCATATTGCACCAACTAATACAACCAGGAAAATATATGAATACATTTTCCTTCATTAGGTGACCTCGAAGTAGGTTACATGGTCATTTCTATTCTGTGCCGACCCTCAAGTTCACAAACGCCTTTGAGCCACCAATGGGCAAACAAAGACTTCAATGATAGTCCCTCAGTGTAGGAAGACTTTACTTATCATTTCAAAGAGACAGCCCCCTTCACCCTACAAACTCTATACCAATGGACAGAGTTGCACTCGCAGAACAAAAAAAGTCCAGTTGAAAGTTCCCGTCTTGCAACGGAAGACATAGACCATCCGCCATATGTATGTGTGTGTTTCGGTGCGGGGAGTGACATGAGTTTGTGGACAGTGGTTTTCCCGTTTGTGATCTTGTCCTGACCTTCCAGATCATCAATAATGTATCGCATCAGATTTGTAAAAAGCTGTGAAAATGAAATCCGAAGGGAGTTGTTGGCTTGTCTAGCGCCGGCGGTGCACCCTTGACAGGCAAATCTTTAATCTGTGTTTAGGAGGAGGGTGTGTAAAGGTGGGCTGGATGTCAGTTTAGGGATGGGGAAGGCGATGGCTTTTCAGAAAAAGCTGCTCTGATCTTGCATAAAGAGGGCAACTTGCCACACATTTCAGGAGTTGGTGAGCTCTCGACTGACCTTACTCTCCCATCTTCTACAACAATCACCTTTTATCCTCGAGTCCCACTTTCCCCCCAGAGTTCCCAACTGAGGAACTCTTCTCTAGCTCTCTATGGAAGTTTTCTTCATGTAACTTTCTTTCCTGAACAGCAGACACCTTCACCTCACAGAAAACTGTCTTCTGGCAGCAAAGCACAGCTGGACAAGGCAGCAAGGACCCAGGGGATAAAAAAATATAAATAAATCACAACAGAATCCACACACAGCCGCCCCGCTAAACCACCACATAAAGTTCTGACAGCGATGGCTTCCTTGCCTAGTTGTTAGATCCGTTTACTCCAGGTATCAAATTAAATGCGGGCTCGTACATTGGAAGTTTGCTTACATGGAGCTCAGCTGGTGGTTGCAAAGCCTCCAGTAAGAGTGAGTTCTACTGAGGGAATATATTTCTTTGTTTGGTTGGATTTCAGGTGGATAGGCAGTAAGCCATCTAGTATGCAGGTATATCCGGAAGATATGAGATTCATAAACTCCCAGTTGCTGTGGGTTTCTGTTTTTGGGTTTCCTCTGTCTGGGTGCATGTGTGTGTGTGTGTGTGTGTGTGTGTGTGTGTGTGTGTGTGTGTGTGTGTGTGTGTGTGTTTGTGTGCACAAAAATGCAGGTTGAATTTGAATGTAGTGAGCAGGGAGAATCATGCTAATTCTTTCTTGTACAAAAACAAGAAGGTGGACATGTTCATGCAAGGTGTGATTTGTGGGCGTCCGGGGCTTGCGCAGGGATGAGGAAGGCAATATGAACATTTCTCAGTTGGAAAAACTGCATTTCTTCTTGCAACATTTTTAGACAAACCTAAAGATAACAATGAGCTCTTGGAACATTTGAGGGATTGATCTTTGTGCTACACATAAACATATTTTTGTTGATATACATGATATCACACAATACTTATTACAATAAGTTGTTTTCTATAAATATCCACACATTTCTTATCTTTTCCAACCATCACTCCGAATCCAAAGATGTCCCATTTGAAACAAAAAAAACAAAACATAAATAGTCATATTTAAGAAGCTGGAAACCCCCCATGTGTGGAATTCTTACCTAAGACTATAAATATTTCTGCACTTGTGTAGAGACGTACTTTAAAAAACTGTCTTACACTGGTCCTGTTACAACAATGCATCACTGACACCTGTAATCTATTTAAAGATTTAGTGATCCTTTTGAAAACTAATATAATTAATAAATGGTGTTTTACATTACTCATTTATTACGGAGATTGGAATCCAACCATGCATTGTAAAAGTGACATGTTGCCATGTTGATATTTAGGCTTTGGGTCTCTATTTGAGTACAATAAATACTTTAAATAGTTGTTTTGTAATGTAAATGAAATATTGAAAAATGTCAATACGTTCCTCTTAAGTTTGCACTTTTGGTTCTTTAGTAAAGACCAAAGTCCAAAGGGACTTTGTATACTAACATGTGACCTCAATTTAGCTTACATATTCAAACAAACCAGTTTGTGCTGAAAAAGAAAAAACAAGAAGATAATATTTAAATCAAATTATTGAATTTATATATTTATCTAGAAAATGATCAAGTAATTGAATTAAAAAAACAAGCAGAGAGTGAAACTCACCGTGCTCCATGTAACCAGTGTGTATAGGCGACATTATTTGATGACAATATGTATTTATTTTCTCTTTACTGCGGTGGGGTTCTGTGCCTTTAGTTTATGTCAAAGTAAAAAGTAGAGCGAGAGGTGACAGGACTGAAGTGAAGAAAAGGACAGTCGACAAGGACACCTGTAAACAATCAGTTCCGCATTTTTGATAGATCTTAGGGTCAGATATAAACTATATTTACCTTCCTGCACTCCCAGCAAATGGCTGCCGCTCACCCTCTAATGTAATTACAGTTGTTTGTCTGCCGTTGTATCTGTGAATGTCTGTTTGTCACCGGCTCTTCTTTCCATCCAAACTAACACCAAATTTCCTCTGCTTAATGGTGATTGAAATATGGGTGCTGCCTGTCTCGGAAACCACTTAATGTCAACATGTCAGAGGTATCAGGGGGGAACTAAGTCCAAAACTACTGGACTGTCAAATCATAAACGCCATGGGGAACAGATTTCTCAGGGATCTGCAGGCGATGAAAAGAATCAGCAGAGGTTTTGACAGGGATTTCATTTGGCATCGCTCATGTCTCCAAATTAATCCCGCCACAAAATTATGGTTTCCTTTCATCCCCAAAGTCCCATTTCCATGTCTATAGTGCAGGGGAATCTCGAGGAGGGGAGGGTGGTCGGAAGAAAAAGCAGAGACGCGTTATTCTTCTTTGATTTGATTTAACTTTTCAACTTAGACAAGAAAAAAAAGGCAGAATCTAATCTTAACAAAGAGCAAATTACATTTTTTTAACAGAGGTTTTATTGTTTTATGCAAACGGGGGAACTGGGAAAAAAGAGTTCCACTGACAAAGAGATTCAGTGGCTGGCTCGTAATTAAGCTGCAAGTTAAGACATTTTAATTACTCCTGTTTTTCTGTTTCTGATGGAGATGGTGCAGCAGAGAGCAGGGAAATGGACCATTAACTATCTGGAAAAGCACACAGAGGCTGAGTAAAGCACATTTTGACTCACTCCTTAGCAGTGAACTCATGCATGAATCCTTCCCAGGTTATTGTTGGGGCACTTTCGAAAGCTTAACCATTGTGTTTCACCTTTATTTATGAATCTTGTTTAATAGAAACCTGCTTTGCATGTTTTAATACCACAAAAAGGCCACAACAAAGACTCTTAATAGCCTGCTGTAGCCAGTATTTGAAAGCAACTGTGGTCAAGAGATTCCTAACAGATGTCAAGAGAACAGAACTCCCTTTTTCTATACATGCTGGTAGTCGTCCAAACGCTTCCCACAAGTCTGTGGTTGACTTTGTCACCATAATGACGTCTCAAAACCAACAATGGTTATTCAGAAAGCACCAGAGTGACTGCTGCTGCCGGGGCTGCTCGCTGGCCATTCTGTTGACCACCGGCTGGATGCTCAAACTGACCATCTGTGGCTGGGGATGTGCCTATGGCAGCGGACTGTTATTACTGGACCAAGCAGAGAAACAAGATGTTTGACCAGATGACATTACAGCCGTCTGAAGACAAATGAAACTGTGAAATCCAGCCAGCAGAAGAATAAGAGGGTGAAGGAGGGGGATGATTTTCGATGGACTTTCGTTTTCCAACCTGGAGCATGTACCTGTTTAAATTATGTGTTTATGATGTTCATGGCATTTTGGATTCTGGGGGATTATTATGTTTCTTTTAACTTCTCAAAACCATCTTGAAAATATTTTTGTATGAATGTATGTCTCACATGACTTTCTGTCTTACATCCAGTCGGTCTGAAGGGCTTCTATTTTAAACAAAACATCTGTCTACTCTGCTCAAAGCATCTTTTTAGTCCCAAAACGCTTAGGATGGCACAGTAGTACAGTTAAGGAATGTATCCAGGACAGACACTGATGGAGGACTGATGTGATGGTTTCACAATGCGACCAGTGTAGGACAAGGCATTGGAGATAAATATGGTAAAGGAGTACTCCGTCAGTTCATTTAACTTGTATACCATTGTCAAACTCACGATGGACAGTTAAAAGATAGAATCAAAATCAATGCAGCAGAACCAGAGATATCATCTGTTTTTATTGTACGCATTCTTCTTCCTTGTCATACCTGCCGCCTATATTTCATAGAATCAGGTGTGTCAGTCCTGAGTAGCTAAGCTCAGTTCTTTCTAACTCCACACCCCCACAGATTCTTTTAATTTTAAACTTTAAGCCCCCAACCGACGCTGACTCAAGTGACTTCAGTAGAGGCAGTTTACCAGATTTCACACAGCTCCCTCTGGTGACACTAAAGGCTTTATACAACTGCAGTACTTAGCAAATCTGTTTTGAGCATGTTCAAAAAATGTTCACGGCCTCAGCGTTCAACAACGTAGACCAGCGTATTGCCGATATTTCGTATACATCGGCATACGTTTCCGCCATACGGAACTGTGTGACAGGGCCAATACGCTAGGAATATGTTATGCATCCGTTGGGCATTCGTCGAATACGTTGGCCATTTGCTCTGATACGTTTTAATTAGTAAGTGATACGCTATCAATAGGCTCTGTATACGTTCAGATACATTATATATGCTAGTTTGCATATACGCTAGCATACGTTTCTGCCATGGCCATAAGGGAGAGGGAGGGGTAGCTTCTCCAAAACCATGTCCCTCCCGTCAAAGATAAACATATATATATAATATATATATATATATATATATATATATATATATATATATATATATATTATATATATGTCTATAATATGTTCCCCCTGTCATTGTCATTCCCCTTTGTCCTCTTGCAGTGTTCAATTGCATCATTATTGCAATTCGCTAAATTTCTGGTTTCAATTATTTTAATCTGGGCTGGTTGATACACTGTCACCGGACGCCTTTGTAATCCATGTGAAGAGATGAAGAGAAACATGGATGCACAGTCCATGTTTCTACAAGAGGACGTTCTTGTATGTTAGAATGACAGTTTGGATATTGTAAATGTGTAGATTATATAGTTCTAAGGGGAAAATGTGTGCCATTGAGCTAAATTATCGCTGCAGTCAAGGTTATTGAACAAAGTGACGTAACATTTCTTACATATTCAATGGCAGCACACCCAGGTCAAACATCTTCCCACACATATGACAATTAGTATGTTAAATAGCTCCATATCAGACATTATGTTACACTGGCCGTGCACTTTGTCTATCATATACCTTTGCTAAGAAAGTTTGATTATGATTGTTGAACTATGATCTAGCCTGTCTGTGCTGTAAAACAATCTGCTAAAACTGCTTATCTCCTCTGTGACTGTCTTTGTATGTTTACAGTAATTGCAATGTTTTTTCTAATATGAAACTGCTACACATACCACCCTCATATCTTTTATACACACTTTGTTTGAGTGTGCTAAGATGCAACTCACAGGGCTCATTAATAGGACACTGAAAGGATATGACCAATTTAATTTATACTTTCTATCACCCCTGCTCTCTCTTTCTCTCTATCTAATAATACGTTTAAGCTTGACCAACAGAGATGGAGACAAAGTGTTGCTCTCTCTTTCAGGTTTGTAACAGCAGGTCAGATTACCATCTACATGTCACTGGCATCGGACAAAACAGTCCATTTGCTGATGTGCATTTTCTCCAAATCATGCTCTACTGCTCTCACACACACACACACACACACACACACACACACACACACACACACACACGCATACACACACACACACACATACACATCCTACTACTGGATTCTCTTTCTTTGAATAGAGTCTACAACTCTCAGAAGGAAGCAAGAAGGGAAAGGGAAAAAAGAAGAAGAAGAGATAGTATGACGAATAGAAAGAGACAGAAAAAGAGAGGCACGAGTGTGTGTATGGTTGTGTGTAAAACAGAGAGGCCATGATGCATACTAATGATATCAATACACCCCCACCCCAACCCGACATGTTTACTGCCCAGCTAGTTTCCTTTCGCCACCAATGCCCTGCCCCGACCTTCCATCCATCCATTTGCTTGGATCCTTTTGTTTACACCATCTCTCCTTCTTATCCTTTTTATTCTTATCTTCTGCTTAAATGCAAACAACACAATGAGGCTAATTTTGGTGTATTTACCCAAAGTCCCAAACTCTGCTGGTGGTAATTGTACTTGTACTGTGCTCACTGCATGGGAGTGTGTTTGTGTGTGTGTGTGTGTGTGTGTGTGTGTGTGTGTGTGTGTAAGTGCATGTGTGTGGGTGGCACTCCCCTCAGTGCAGTCGCTCTCTTTTTCGTGGCATTGAACTTGACCCTGTGCGACCCCCCTATAATGAATGGATTGAAAACATCTCCCTTTGGAATGCTGTGTGTGGAGAGAAGAGGCCATAGCTGCCGTCGCTGCCTCTGCTCAGAGAGTGTGTGTGTGAGTGTGTGTGTGTGTGTGTGTGTGTGTGTGTGTGTGTGTGTGTGTGTGTGTGTGTGTGTGTGTGTGTGCTCTCCCTCAACCGATAAAGACATAGTTTCCACCTTCTACTTCCTGTACAACCATACCAACGCATTTTCACATACACACACACACACACACACACACACAGACAAACTATAGATACTGAGACACAAACAATTTCATAGGTTTAGATTCAGAGGTGGGGAAAGAAATCCAGCAAATAACACATTATGATAAAATCGTACGTTTCATTATAGTCTTACAACTGACTTAAGCATTCTATGTGAAGGGCTGTATTATAAATAGACTAATCCTATTCAACTTCTCTTTTAGATTCACTACAGCAAAGATTAGTTCATCGGCCAAAAAATAATCGACTACTATTTTAACAATATATTATATATTATATTTTATTTTCAGCCTCTCTAATATGGAGATATTCTTGTTTTCTCTGTTTTATATCATAGTAAAGTAAATATATTTTGGTTTTGGACTGACGAAGCAAGACGATTAAAGACATCACCTTGGACTTTACATTTTTCACTATTTTATGATATTTTTTAGACCAAACGATTAGTTTAAGTAATTTGTTACAGTTGGTCCGCTGCAGTAGGGACGTAGCATTTGTACCTGGGGCGCCCTGTCGTTTCTATGCCTTCAGCCATCTCTGGTGCACTTTCAGCTTTGACCATGCAGCTGTGCACAGCCGATTGATACAACCCAATGGAGAAGACATTGTTCTAGTTTGTTTCATTACCATAACTTCAGGCTACCAGACTAAGTCTCAAAGACTTTGGCTCACTCTCTTTAACATTTGTTTATACACATCAGAGCTGTGATGTCATGTCCCCAAGGACCAATGTGACTGTACATTTAGAGAGTTAAAAGTAGTGGGGAAAACATATTTGTAACAAGTGAGGGTGACAGGTCTGACATGACAAGGCTAGATCATACAAAATACTGATATTTTTCTACAATTGCCAACATCCTTTAGTCCAATCTGTAGTCACATTGTCAAAAGATCTGTCTGTTGTGGACCATACCATAAATCAAAGTGTGTTATTTTCACAGAATCCATTAACATGTTTCTAAAAAACTTACATGTTCTGTACATACAAGCTTACACAATACCGACATGATGGATCTTTGTCGTCTTCTTCACAAATGGTTGAACACAGCATACCAGAAATGAAAACCTAATGTTTAAATAAAGTGTTTTTACTTCTGCAACTAAAGCAGCTAAAAAGCTATTGAAAATAGCTGATAAGCAATTTGGAATGAACAGATAATTGAAACATTTAGAAATAGCTGATGTTCTGTAAGTTGTGTAAAATAGACTGCCAGGGTTGGATAAAGCATGCCAAGTGTTTCTATCCAAGGTGCACAGCGAGGGACGACATAAGATGTGATGTGGACAAGAACGTGCTGATATTGATTCAGGTTTGCCGTGTTTTGGTGGAATTGGTGTACGTAGAGAAAGTTCCTTTGCATTGTAACACGTGGAGTTGGTATTTAAAGAACACAATGTGGTTGGAGCTGAAAATTAACTATTTGGCTTGTTGTGTGATGGAGGTGTGCTGATGTGTAAAGAGTTTAGAAAAGGTATCTTAACTTTAGAAATTGTAAAAAATTAAATAAATTAAATTAAACAATTAAAATATTGGTTATAAATTATCAATAATAAAATAAACATATAATACAGAACTCTGAAATTGTGCAGACTGTTGCAGAAAAAGTAGTTTTACTTTTCATACTTCCATACTTTTAATTAGCTAAACTTTTGGAAGTAGGGCCTTTACAGTACATATGATTGAGTGTTATTTTCACTTTGGTTTCATACTTTTACAAAAACATATTTTTTTGTATTTATTTACTTATTTTGGTGCTGGAGAGACAATGAAGATTGTGCCTTTAAAGAGTGTGTGTGCATGTGTGGCCGGACGCGTCCAGTGGACCTGACGGAGTGTGACGTTCAGCTGTGTTTGATCTCAATCCTGATCTACCAGCAGTTGACACTGTCACCATCCATCACATGCACACACACACACACACACCCACACACACACACACACACATTTACACGTCAGGGGGAGGGGCCAGTTAAAGCACGCTGAGGGGGGGCTCATGAATAATAAACAGGAAAGAGGTCCAGGTATGGGTAGCCCAATCTCATACACTCACACACACACACACGCACACACACACACACACACACACAAACACACACACACAAACACACACACACACACACACACACACACACACACACACACACACACACACATACACATCCCCCATATAACCTCGGCCCCATGCTGCCCTCGCCCTCCTCCCTCTGCAGCCTCCATGTTTATGCATGGCACCCTGTTTCATATGTATTGGCCGCATCGTTCCCCTTGTTGTCACGGGAACTGATGACACAGGCTGCATTAAGAATGATGACCCGCCTACAGATTACTGTGCTATTGGTACACACACACACACACACACACACACACACACACTCGGTGACTGATGTTGAAAACATTTCCCATGGGACCTGATAACACCGGCATGGCAGCCTACCATCCAAAATGTAGGAAAAAAGAGACAGTGGCTAGTCAAAACAACCCCCACACACACGACCCAACACTGACCTCAACTAGTAAACCTCAGCCAGAGATACTACATGGTGCATTTATGCAGAAAACAGCTGCTTTAACTGACATTTTGCATTACTGCAGAAACAATAGAACGGAGGCATGTGAGAAGTCTGACTGAATGTTACTGATCTGTGTTCGTCCTTGATTGCAGTAACAAAAAAAAACTGAAACAAATGACTAAATCTTGAACAAAGGCTTATGTCTATAATGTCAGCTACATACACAGGAACAAGTATATAAGCTATGGCAAGGTAAAGGTTTTCTCAAGTTAAAATTGCAAAGTAAAGATGTCTAACGACAACTTAGAAATAAGAAAAAGTGGTAGAAATCTCAGGAAGAACAGCAGAGGAGCAATCACTCTCCGAACAGAAAATCAGAGAAAGTGGAGCCAACGACTGTTATTATTTTTATCTAGTCAGCTACATAATGAGCAAGAGATCACCAAATTATCATTAGAGCAGTATTGGTGCTAATTAGTTTATGATAATAAGAACATATTTAGTGTAAAGCAACTGAGTATCACATTTGCCAGTAGTGAAGGAAGCATTCAGATTATATAAAAAAAAAGTAGAACCACCATCTAAAAATGCTCCATTACAAGTAAAGGTCCTGCAGTGCATGTGACAGTAAAAAAGTATAACCAGCTAAATGTACTAATAGAAGAGTATCAAAAGCAAAAGTACCCATTAAGCAGAATGTTCTTCTTCTATTTGATAAACTGTAAAATTGTAATATTCAAAAATAGAACCTACAAAAAGATATTAACATTTTAATTAAGATATTTTAGTGGAGACGAAATGTAAAGCTACAATTAATACAAATACTCAAGTAAAGTACAAGTACCTCAAAACTGTATTTAATGTTTTATACTTGATTACATTTCACCAAACACAGCTGACACAACGTTCAGTTTGTGACTGTAAAAACAGTTACTATTCACCATCATCACTCATATGGGCGTTATTGTTGTTATCTTGGTTTAGGGCCTCAATAGATTTGTGAAGACAGAATAATATTGTTAAGATGTTGCACTTTGGGAAACGTGTGGTCATTAAGAATGCCTGTGACTTTCTTTGAAGAAATACAATGAACATGTGACATAATGCGATGAGAAGGAGTTCATTTCTTTGTGTCATTCATTTGCAAAAATACTGTTCAAATATTGAGAGAATGAGGAAGGCATTCACTTCCTGTCTCTATGCTTATAGCACTGCAGCAGCATGGTGGCAGTACACTGTCTGTACTGGTGATTATGGAGCGACTAAGACACTGAATAAAAATGACAGTTGATGGTTGATAGCATTGTTTATGAGATTTGGGGTCGGTCAGTGTGAGTGTGTGTGTGTGTGTGTGTTAAGGATAGAGCGGTCCACAGAGATGGCTTCTTTGTTTTTCAGCGACATAGACATGAAACAGAGGTGGGCAAAAAAAGGTCCTCATTCTGTGTGTCTCTCTGTCGTCGTGTTTCACATTTTCTGTCACTCGCCCATATAATGAAGTTTTTCCTCTTTCACTCTTTTGTAGTCAAAGTGAGAGACACCACTGATCCTTCCTTTTTTTTTCTTTTTGCCTCTTTCTCCTTCCCATTTCAAAGATGTGTCTGTCGGAAGGGAGAATACATAATGTATATCACAGACAAGTGGAAAAAAACAAGACAATATGAATAATTAATAAGCTGCGATGCATATGTATAAACATTTCCATATCAAATAAATATCATATCTAGTTTTATGACTGTTTTATTATGCTTTGAATACTCAATTACTCATAAGACTGTCTGATCATTTGCAGTAGGACAGTCTCTTTTGTATGCCAGGATCAAATGACAGTAGGTTTAGAGCTGGGGGATATTACAGGGAAAGAAAAACAGCAGTAGTTATAAAAATAATTTAAGGACAGTCTCACAAAGTTCAAAGCAGATCCGATGTTTCCTGCTTTAAGATGAGGTATTGAGCTCACAGCTAAAAATATAGGAATTACCTTGAGTCAAGTATTATCTTCAAACTAGATCAACTGGATTTCTAGATATAATCACATGACTCCAGACAGTGTGTTAAACTGCACCGGTGGAATATTTTATAAAGTAAGACTCTGAAAGTGAATGCAAGAAGGAATGAGGCATAAATAAATGTTGTAATCTCCCTCTGGCTAATATATCACATACCGTAAGTGGTGGGTGCGGTTGTTTGTTGAGAAATACAGTTGAGTGGAGACACCAGTAACGATAGTTTGATTGAGGTTTTTCAATCTGGATTTAGAGTTCATCATAGCACAGAGACGGTACTGGTGGAAGTTACCAATGACCTTCTATTGGCATCAGACAAAGGACTTGTCTCTGCTCTTGTCTTGTTAGACCTCAGTGCTGCTTTCAACACTGTTGATCATGATGTTCTACTACAGAGACTGGAACATTGTGTTGGCATAAAAGGAACCGCACTAAGCTGGTTCAAGTCCTATTTATCTGAGCGATCTCAGTTTGTACGTGTTAACGATGAATCCTCCATGACAGTCTAAGTCAGTTAAGGAGTCCCGCAAGGTTCTGTACTTGGACCTATTCTATTCACCTTATGCTATCTTTAGGCAATATTATATGGAACCAATCCATAAACATTTATTGTTATGTTAATCTGGAATCTACGGAATCTCTGCGTTATCTTGGATCAGGATCTGTGTTTTAACTCCCACATAAAGCAAATTTTAAGAACGACTGTCTTTCATCTATGAAACATTAAGACAAATACGGCACATCCCGTCAAAACGATACTGAAAAACTGCTGTGGAACCAGCTCCCAGTTTGTGTTCGGGAGGCAGACACCCTCTCCGCATTTAAGATCAGGCTGAAGACTTTTCTTTTTGATAAAGCTTATAGTCAGGGCTGCTCAGGCTTGCTTTTGACCAGCCCCTAGTTACGCTGCTATAGGCTTAAACAGCCAAGAGACTTAGAGCTCTCTCCTCTCTACTCCTCCTTTCCCTATCTCTCTCTCCTCCTCTCCCTCTCTATCTGTATGTATTCATGCATTAATTTTATTTATTGGAGGCTTTTTTGACATCCTCCTGGATTCATCTTTTTCATATTTGATCACATCATGTTGTAATTTTACTATGTTTTTTATTCTCAACACACAACATCTATTGCATTTCTGTCCAGTTCTAGGAGAGGGATACCTCCTCAGTCTCTCCCTGAGGTTTCTAACATTCTCCCCCTTTAATTATGGGGTTTCTTTTAGGAAGTTTTTCCTTGTGCGGTGTGAGGGTCTAAGGACAGAGGGTGTCGTATGCTGCACAGTCTGTAAAGCCCAGTGAGACAAATGTGTCATTTTTGATATTGGTCTATATAAATAAATTTGATTTGATTTTGATTCATCTGCATTTTTAGCTGTTTAACTATGTTTTTAGATAATTAAAAACACCTTAAGGTAGTCTGAGCCCCGGGCTGTATCCACATGTGATTTTAAGGGTATCAAAACACTGCCCTTAATTTATAATTACAATTTCCCCTCTTAAGGAATAATTTCTTGGTGAAAATGTACAAAAATATTATTATTTTAAGAGGGAGCTCCAGGCTTAATATGCCCCCACCGCCATTGGATTAGCTATGATTCAAGCCCCGGTCAGAAATCTTTGTTTGTCTATAACATACCCTAGCAGACCTTGTTAGCTGATCAGGCTGTTCACTCATAATGTTCAACAGTTAACAGTTTACTGTTCATGGAAATTCATCGATCATATTGATTAGGCTAACTAATTTCTAAGCCAGCCGCATAGTATTTGTTTTTACGGATGCGGAAAAGTCGCACGGAAGGTGAGTGTGTGTTTTGATTGTGTGTGTGACACACAACACCGCCTATTTTAATGATTCTGCTGTGAAGTTGCTTAGCTCGCCGCTAGTCATCAAGACTTTTTAAAAATTCGAATCAGACGAAAACCCATTGTCCCAGACCCTGCCTTGTTACTGTAAACCTTTCATTCATTATTTCAGGGCGACGTAGCGGGAGGGGGGAGGGGGGGGGTAAGCAGCACTGAGTAGGAGCAGAGTGCAAGATGAAGGTGTTCGCTGAGCTTGTCATCATGGCTTTACAAGCTTCAAAAATGTATTTATGGTCTGAATATGGCAATAACACTTTCTATATTCTGAAAGCCAGGACTTTGTTTAAAATCAAGATATTGACCTAAATCCACGTTTATCTAGAAATTTGTTTTGCAGACAGTGTGCAATGGAGTTCACAAAACAATATTCACAACTTTGATTATTTTTATGAAAAACATTTCAATTCTTTTGATTGGTGGACAATATAAATATCGGTGGAATATAAATAATGGAAGAATGAACACAGCATCAGCCGTCCATGTCCAGCATGTCCATATTGACAAAAGTTACCCATCGTCTAATAAAGACCTGAAGAATACTAGCACTTTAGTTATTACGAAAAGGAAAGGGTTTGATGTGAGACAAAAGATCAAAGTAATGCCGTGGGGACAAAAGCAGATAGAAGTTAGAAATAAGATAGAAATGTTCAAGTTAAGTTTGATTTATGCACTGTAACTATCTTCAGTTCCTGTTTGCAATGTACGCATGAATGTACAGAGAGCTATCACTGGATTATTTACTAAAGACAACATAACATTTCATGATTCTAAAATAAGTTCTGGAGTTTCTTTTTCTGATTGTTAATTTGCTTTATGAACAATTATAAGTGATCAGAGTGGCTCACACTCAATCTACAAAAATGTCATGCAAGCTTTGATGCAAATTGAAAAAGTCTGAAAGCCCGGGCACACCAGTAACACCAAGACTATTCATTCAATGGCAAAAACTATTTGTTCCACTGGCATCGATGCAAGCAGAGGATTTGCAAGAGGAGGCAAATAAATCCCAACGAAGGTTCCACAGAGTAAAATCTTTGTAAACTATGACATGCAAATTTTGACTAATAGCAAGCCATTTTAGAGCTGACTTTGACGGAACAGAGAGAGTCCAAAGCAGAGGGAGCTATCATAGCTTATTAGCTGCATTGCACCATTTACTTTTATTTAGCCTCCTCTGTTGGAGTAAAAACTAACTTCCACTAAAGAAGAATGGTTTGTAGACAGTTATGAGACAGGAATCTATGGTACAAATATGTATTTTGACTTGAACTGTCTGAACTTGTTATCCAGCAAGCTATGCTAACAAGCTAAGCTAACAAGCTTGCTAACGGTCAGTTAGTTGCTTGTTGCTTCAACTGTTGCCTGTGTTGGTAAGTGGGCCAAACTAGAACAACTAACTTTCCTTTGTTTTCCTAACACGGCATGCACCTGTCCCTGTCACCTCATGCAGTATCTTTGCCTCAAGTCACACACACCAGAACTCACATCCACATCCGGGGGTAGGCTAATTATGAAGGCTATTTGTGGAGTTTTTTAGCTGCGCACAAGATTCAAAGTACCACTGCTAAAACCAGGCAGGGAACCTTTCTAGAATTCCATTAGTCATCTTGGCTTATGGCTCATTAGGTTAGCTCTGACTAAAAAAATGTGGAACAACAAGGATTAGTGTACCAAAAAAATCATGACAAATTACAAGTGCAGTTTATTTTCTGCTCTGCGACTGCACATCCATCCACAATTCTGTGGAAAAGGAAAGCTCATCTATAAAGATAATGCAAGAAGAAGTCCTAGGTATTAGCTGACCTGTCCTGTGGGAGTGAGCAGGAAGTGGAAATGTAATCGGTGGTGAGCAGGAGTTATTTGGACTCCAGGATCCCATCGCTCGGACTCTCCTGACTGCATGAAGCCAGAGATGCAACTTCCAGGCCTTTCAACATTTGGCTCCCATTACAGCTAGACAGGTGGGCGCTGGGGGACGCCTTCCTGTACTGGCATGCTCGCGCTCTCATTTTCACTTACACACACAAATATTCTTCCTCTCACTTTTGTGTCTCACTTTCCTCTCTCCTTTTATACTGTCTCCCATTTGTCCCTCTTCATCTCATATGATCTTGCTCTCTTTTTTCGCTCTTTTCTTTTTGTCTCCCTCATCTCCCTGTCTATGTTGCACACACTCTCTCTGTCTTTCCACACTCTCTTTTGCTCTGGCTAACACACACAGATCCCCTCCTCTTCGCTTGTTACGTTCACTTACTTTTCTCCTCTTTTCTTCTCTCCTTCCTCATCACGCTTGCCTCTGTCTCACACACACTCCAACTTATTTTGGTCTCTTGCTTTACCTCTTGCTCTCTCTTTGTCTTCGTTTTAGCTTAGCCTCGATTGACCTCTTTTTTGCGTT
>NC_041369.1:3365419-3415419 GCF_900634415.1 Cottoperca gobio | reverse complement strand
GCGGATCGTTGGTCGGAGAAATCCCTCTGATTGGCTGTTCAGTTGAAGCAAATCCGTGCACGAGAAGAGAAACAAGAAGTTAGGGAAGCAAGCAAACAAGTCAGGAGGGCACACACAGAAGGTTCCTCTTATTTGTCATCTGATCAGAACGTACATACTCGTGACCATTGGCTGTAGTCTTTGTTGTGTGTTCAAGTGCAATGTTTTGGCCCAGACACAGGCAACGTGAGATGACGTAACAGTCGGCCTTGGTCGCAACTGGTTCTTTGTTATCTGTTTGAGCTCTCTGGGCCTTTACATGCAATCATCTGTTTTGTCCTGGATTTAACCAGTAACTTAAACAACAATACTTTTAAAGTGCCTTCCGTGGCATTCTATCAATCAACAACCAATTGGAAGAGCCCTTACAATAGGCATCCTTTTGTCATGAGGGAAATTAAAAGCATAAGCCACAGAAAATGCATTGCACTGCTTGGTTTCCTCCAGCTTCCCTTCTCCACCACATTACCACACCACACAATTCAGAGCTTGTTAGCCACATAAGCTAGCACTGCTTGGGTGTTTAAACAGCCCAAAGAAACCCAGCAGAGTCTCAGGCCTTTCTCAAGCTGTGAATGGAATAGCTTTGCAATTTGTCCTGGCACAAAACAGCATTTTGATCTTAATGAATGACAAATGGTTACCATTAGAAGTGAGTGGGATTATTGGGAGGGGGTGGTTTATGGTGTGTGTGTGTGTGTGTGTGTGTGTGTGTGTGTGTGTGTGTGTGTGTGTGTGTGTGTGTGTTTGCCATCTTAGAAGGATCTGCTCTGATCTTTCATTTAAAGGCCCGCTGCAGGACCTCTTCATGGTAACCTCAAAGAGATGGGCAATGTTTAGAAGTAAATTTAATAAATATACAACACACACACACTCAAACTCACACAGTGCTGCGCAGAGTGATTGCTAGGAATACTTTTTAAATTGTGTGTTTGTATATGCATCACTTATTTAAATTATATCTGCTTAACTTAAAGGCAAACACAAGCATCCCTCAGATGGCAGTTTCCCATCTTTGTGTGTGTGTGTGTGTTTGTGTGTGTTCAGAAGTGTGTGTGTGTGTGTGTGTGTGTGTATGTGTGCCAATGACTAGCATGTGCTAATTACTGTCTCTATAGGTAGAATGCATTCTCTCTTCTCTCCTGCTGTTCTTCTCTACCAATCACAGCGCAGTATTGACGTCTTCCTTAATTGCATTAAACGAGGCTTGGTGATTGGCTGCAACTGAAGAGGCAGACAAAACACATATTCACTGACAGCTGGCCAGCCTGCTAATGGAACCTGTGTGTGTTTGTGCGTGTGTGTACATGTGACACTACTACTACCACTACTATCATCATCCTCTTACTCCTGCCAGTGGACCATTGGACTTAATCTTCCTTCAACCCAAAATCTAAAAATGCAGCTCAACATACATCCACAAACAAATACATACAGATACAGGAGTTCACTATCTATAGCTGGTATATGGGACATTTTTGACATGGTAATCATAGTAACTATGTAACATTGTTGTTGGGCAGCACAGTTGTTGTATTGATTATTATTTATTTATTATTCTGTCCCCAAAATTGTAATTAATTAATAACAGCCCTACTCTAATAAAGATAGTAAAAGTAAAAACTAATAATATCATAAATAAAATTAAACATCATCACATTTGAGTTAGCAATGCTGCTCATTGCTGCTCTGTTTGGGTCAGGCTGCTCTCATACACTGTTCCCTATAAAAGGTAATGCACTGTAATGTGTGTATGTCCCACACAAAATCAAGTTTGTATTCCCCGTAAATGTGAACCAGGAAGTATGAGAGAAATAAAGTCTGCACAGCGAGAGGTGGTGGTGGATGGATGGGTGGGTCCAAAAACACCAGACAGGAGACCGCAGTTTGTGTCTTATTTTAAACCAGAATTGATTTATTTGTCAATAAAAAATGAGAAATAATTGTAACCGTTGTTTGAGTGGTCCGCTCTTTAGATGTGATGCATCTTATGTGCTAAATCATCATCTGATGAACTGCTGCATTTTCAATAGAGGAAGCTTAAACATTTCAGTAACGCTTTAAACCATTGCTTCCCAAGATGCTCGGTCAAAACTCTCAGAAGAATAACCGATATTAATAAACACAATCCTGCTACGCAACATGATGTTGATAAGACTAGGGTATGAATGCATAATCCAGTCTGATTCTACATACATATACTGGGGACTTGTCTACATTTAGATCGCAGTATGAACTACTGTGTGAGAAAATGCACATTGTATAAATCTGTTCCCTAAATATATTCATTGTCCACATTCAGAACATGTAGAATCAGTTTTGAATAAATGCTGTAATTGCCTGCTTATAATGGCTCAGTAGTTGCAGCTTAATGTAACTGCATCCAATTTGATTTATGTGTTTAGTTCCAACATTGAACCTGCTTCCATTGTGACTTCAGACGAGCAAAACATGTTTTTTACACATTATCCTTTTTGTGTGAAAAATGTCCTTAAATGGTATTCTGACTTAAAACAGAGATAAAAATATAACAAACAAGAAGAAGAGTCAAATTTGAAAATGCGCAGCGTAGCGTTCACATTGTCTATCATCCAACCCCAGGACATGTTCTGCCATATCAAAAGGCTTGCTGCAAGCGCAGATTTAGACATATTTCTCATCACTGTTTTTCTTCAGGGTGAAATAAGCGTTGATGAAAGGCGGCCATTTTGTTATTTACATTGGAATCCGTTCTCTTTTTTTAGGCTCCTTCAAAACTCGGCCATGGCTAGAAGCAGTGTTCATATTTGTAGTCTCTTTATCCTTACATCCTCCCACCCTTTGTCTTTCCTCCCTCTCCTTGTCATCTTCCCACAAAGGAACTGAGTGTTATTTCTGTTTGATGTGCGGAGAATGAATAAAAGCAATCGGTAACGTCTACAGAGTGTCTACTAATGTGCACATGCAACTGGAGAATAAAATATGAGCTTATATGAATTACACTCCTAACAAATACAAGTCATGCATATGTGAATAAGTATTGTTGATATAAATCACACATGCATGCTTAAACAACGGACACACAAACACACACACACACACACATACCTACACACACACACACACACACCAGAAAGAGTTTTCAGTCCGATTGCCTCCCCAGTGTCCACACACTCCCTCTCTGGATGTAAGCTAACCGTGCACGTTTTTCAACCTGTGAGGTAAAAAAAGATTTTAGTCTCATACATTATATATAACATGTGTATTTGAAAATATTATTGGAATATATCATGATAATATATCACGATGTATATAAACTGTAAGTAATGCAGAGCTCCCTATACCTTCTTGAAAATGTGCCCATATTCAAATGCATGTGACATAATAGGAAGTCATCATGTCACACAACACAAATGTTCAAAAGTAAAACATTACTATAGTTATAATGTCAATTGTAAAACATGAAATGTGTGTGTTGTCTCCCTAGACAGAAAAAAAACATTTGGAAAATATGTTTTATATGGTTTCAGAAGGATAATTTCCATAAGCTTGCACTGTTTCCTTGGAGTGAACTGTAATCAGTAAGTTGTTATACCAGGTCCATCTTGAAAGTCACACACAAATAGAATGCCAGATAGGACCCAGGATTCCCAAAGGGGAACTGTGCAATGCCAGTATTTTCCAGCTCTGTAGCTTGTATATCTTCAGAAGTTTGCATCCTGAAACATTTAAAAGATAAAATGGACATCATTTAAATTTTAACTCAAAGGGAAATGTTGCTGATTTTGAACTCACTTTGTATCGTTGCAATGTGGATGGTATGTGCAAATGAGTGATGTCCAGCTTCCATCCCTGTTGCCGCAGCCCAGAGCAACCCGCTCATCTTGCTGCCGATGGTCCACCAGATGATGCGAAACGAGTAATTTTACGGCATCCGGTGGACATGTTCCTGGCGGGTGAGCGGGGAGCTCTGGGCGCCGGCAACAAAGAGGGAAGCTGAACATCGTTAAATTGCACATCCCACCCACATTGCAACAATATATAGCTGCTTGGAAATCATCAACCTTTCCCTTTAATGGTAAAAGCGCTTTACATTGTTACTTCTCATTCACCTATACACACACACACACACACACACACACTCACACAGGCAGCCAGAGCTGGGGATCGAACCGCCAACCCTGCAATTAATGGACGACCCACTTTACCTCCTGGCCCCCATAGTTACATACACTTTGAAGCAGCCCATGATCCAAAACATGTATGCTAGGCTAATCTACTTTTGCACTCTATCAAAGTTCTTCTAGATGAGAGTTCCTATGTTTGAAAGTTTGTTTATTTAAAATGCAGAAATATTTATGGTCACAAACCAAAAAGCAATTACTGTGCCTCTCTTCTTGTGTGCACTCACAGAGGAGGATTGATAAATCTTTGAACTGAGCACCACAACAAAGCAACACCAGCAATGCGTCTTTTAACTCAAAACCCCAAAATTGTGCGACAAATCCTAAAAATGCAATTGCACTTTGGTGCCATCTGCTGTTCAAACAGCACAATGACATGTCCGCATGAACTGTACATTCTTAGATAGACTGAAGCAAGGGGAAATATCCACTTTAGATGCTCATCGGATTTTTAAATCTGTCATATTTACAATGTACATTTGAGTTGTGACAGTGATACAAGAGCAAAGAGACCTAGCCTAAGCTTTGGCTACTTGCCAGACATATTAAACGGTAGCGATTGCTCTTATTTCTTACTGTGGAAGGTCCAGAGGGATTCTGGTGGTTGAGTGTGGTCATATTTTACGCTTTGCGGTTGCAGAATACTATACAGTTTGTATTTTATAGTAGACAACCATTGTATAGAATACGTTCCTGGCTGGCCGTCCATGCCCAAACTCCCCTCTGCCAATCCCCACTTCACACAGACTGGGGATACAAGTAGTGGTGTCTGTGGTGTTGGTGGGGTGGTTGGGGGCAATCAGAGGCTACGGCTGGGAGATCCGAGGGGAAATTAGCCAGCACTTAGCTGCACACATGCACACCAGGCCCAGCTGGGAGACAGAGCCTCAGATCCAAGCATGGACGACATGAAAGAGACACCAGCACTGCTGCCGAAGGGAGGAGACTCTCTCTTTCTCTCTCTCTCTCTCCCTCCCTCTCTCTGTCTCTCCCTCTCTCTAGCTTTCTGTCTTTCTCTCTCCCCCTCCTAATCTTGTATTTGCTCTCTGAACTCATCTTTCATTCTCTCTTCCTCCCATCTATATTTCTCTTAGTCCTCTCTAAGGAGGTTTTCAAGAATGCATGTGTGTCCGCAAAAGCGCTCGTCCTATTTCTGTGTGTTTGTCAAAAGCATGTGTGTGCTTGTTGTTTTTTTTGTTGAACAAAATGTCCAAGAAACATCAAAGGCGGGGTGTTATGGGAGATGTTTGGAGGGGGGCAAAGAAGAAAAATACACTACATGGTGAACAGGCTCTTCAAAGGGCCCACATCGCAGCCCTTTGACTAACATCCTGGGGACATAGCTTCACTCTCACACACACACTCATAGGTCCCCTATGAGTCAGGGGTCATAGCATTTACAAGGCACTTGGTGTACAGTGGCATCAAAACACTCCCCCAGCCAAGGAAAGAAAATACAGGGAGGGCTGAAAGTGGCCTGTATGTATATATATATATATATATATATATATATATATATATATATATATATATATGTATATATATATATATATATATATATATATATATATATATATATATATATATACAATATTATATATATATATATATATATATATATATATATATATATATATATATATATATATATATATATATATATATATATATATATATATGTATATATATATATATGTATATATATATATATGTATATATATACAAATATATATATATATATATATATATATATATATATATGTACACAAATATATATATATATATATATATATATATATATATATATATATATACTTTTAATATACTAATAGTAATACTAATATACAGTATATGATATTTGGTCATTTTTAAAAACAAAAATAAAATGTTTTCCCTTTAAAATGTATGCTTTGTCATGGCGATAAATGATGTTTTACTACATTTAGAGAATGAAATTACACTAATAAACAATAGAATAACAGAATCAACAGGAAAAGTCACATTAGAATGAAACATTGTAAATAATATGACTTAACTAAATATGTAATCAGACAAACCACACGTATACATTTTAATAAATGTTTTGACAAATCAATATATAAGAGTGGAAAGGCTGGATTACCATCTGGGCAAAGCTTCTTTTGGTCATTTGATTAAATGCAAATTTATTAGGGAATTTATCATCTTAACTGGGTTCTGGATCATTTCCAGATCTTTTGCCATTGCTTTTCAGAATCTAGTTTGGTGCAGCAAGTCTTGAAGTCTCAAACCCCAAGCCTCATCATCAGGGTTATCTTCTCACATTTGACAAAACTCCTTAAGATTACCACAGAAGACATCATACACAAGTTTCACAAGTTGAGTAGATTACCTCATGAGTAAAGTAAAAATGGAAAATTAATCCCCTTTTTATGGTCACACACATATACACAGCACAGTACAACACACACACACAATGAAATTCAGACTTGTAAACCCATCCTAGCATTAGGAGCCCTACGAGTATTAGGAGTAATAGCATTATGGGCACAACTATATTATCAGCGCCCGGGGAGCAGTGTGTGGGCCTTGCTCAATGACACCTTGGCAGTGTACCAGTTTGGCCCAGGAGGTGAACTGGTACCTCTCAAAGTACCAGTCCACCCTCCATGCTTGGTCCTTGCGGGGTCTGGCAATCCTCCGGTTCGCAGAGCCAAATCCCTACGGACTGAGCTACTGCGGCCCAATCTTTAATCTAATCTTTGTTGTGTAAAATCGGAGGGGTGATCCTTCAATGGGCACATGAAAGTGACAAGTACGTACACAACAGCACATTTTTAGCCCGCGGTCATCTTCTGTAACTGATGAATTTCGACCATGCAGTGGAGTTTTTTTAATAAATTGTATTAGCATGCATGTTGCACTTCCCAATGCAAGGAGCTTAGTGAACTAAACATTTTTCTTTATTCTGATGCAAGAATAAACTTGGTTTCTTCATCTTCCTACGACTGATGGCTTGACCCTGTTTTATTTTAAGGGACGAATCATTAAAAATCAAATAGGAAAGGAACATTTAAACCCAGTTTATATACTAAACTGCATCACCAGGTTACCTACATCAACACTGCTGGGGTTTATGCCTCTCTGTTTACATTTTCTATGTGTCTTATTATGTGTGTGTCTCTCTGTCTCTCCCGATCCTCCTCCTCTCACCCCTCCTTTCCTCTCACTCTCTCTCTCTCCTCCTTCATCCTCCCCTCCCCTTCCTCTCTCTGCGTGCCCACGGCCCAGCAGTAATTCTGTGTTTATCAACTCTTTATTATGGCCCCTCGCATCATCATTTACAATGGTAGCATCTGCTCATTGCCTAGCCCGAGCATGGGGCAAATTGCTTTTATAGGGAAACAGCCAGTGAGGACACACACACACACACATACACACACACAAACACAAAGCAGCGACTGTGCACAAATCAAGACACCGAGCCCCGGCCTATTTACAGCGGTTGTTAACTTTCCTGGCAGAATCACACACAAACACACAAACACTTCACTTCTTCTAACAGGATCAAATGATTAGCTGGCCACCATCAGCGAATCAAAATGTGTCCCAAATCCAATGAGGGAGCTGTTTTGATTTTCCTTTTATTTTCTTCTAACATCTACCTGACGCTGCAGTGCGAAAAACAAATATCACATCTGGCCTCGCCGCTCTAATTTCTGCGTTTGGCTCTGTCTAATTTAGTCGCTACAGCAATGTGGGAAACAGTGGGGAAGCAGAAAATGGCAAGACATTCTGTTTTTGTTGTTCGCATTTAACACATTAGCGTTCCCTAAATGACGGGGATGAGGAGATGGTGAGGTGAACGTGTGGAGGAACCTAGTAGTTGGGGAAAAGAAAAATGAACGCAGTGTTTGTTAAGAGCCATTCTTCCAATTATGAAAATCTCTACAAATCCGTCCTGTAGGGATGTGGAATTTGAGGGCAGCCGTTTGTTTGCTATAGATGCTTTTGTATAATTGCCTCAAAATGAGAAAGTGAAACTGGATTGAAAGAATTAAGATGAATTAAGATTAATGAAAAGATATTTCAATAATCATTGTTATTGAAGGAATCCTGTCATAAACTTGAGCTGCAAGATGGATTCTCAACATTGTATTCTTCTAAGTAATGAATGATTGCTTGGAATAGTTCCCATAAACACGTGAGATAATGGTCAGCCTCCAATCCTCCAGTAGCATTGTTAGTTCTGGTGTTACTTAAAGTAATGGCCATATTGTAGCCCCCCCCCCTCTCTGTCCCCATGTTGGATAGTTTTGAATTTGAATTTGAACTTTTAAACGGCAGCTTGTTCTCAACTTGTTCTCCACACGGCGTTGCACCAGAATTACTTCACATTAGATTTGGTGGACCACAATATCAAAGGACTGAGGTTGTTGATCATGTTCTTGTTATAATGGTAAAACATAATAATGATTTATCGATGTGAAAATGCAATAAGTAAAACTTTTATATGGATTTCTGTTCATTTACTGACTCATTTTGCAGCTTTGGGAAATTTGATATTTATTTGACAGCTATAGTTATTATTCTGATTTACATAAATACACATATGATGAGCTTTTACAAAACATTACTTTCATGTATATTAAACTGCCTATAACAGTTTAAGCCGTTAAAATGAGCTCCACCTTGACACATGCATTAACAATCATATTTGTCATCTACAGCTTCCTTTTTTTTATCAGAACAATTTATAGTTTATACATTTTATACTTACTATTATTAATTGAGTATTTTTACAAGAGGCAATTTTTGGTTCACTGTCTTATTAAAGAACATGCACACTATTAAAGAAATGAATCTATTTTTTGATCAATGTTGATTTTCTGAATAGTGAACTTAATAATATATATATATATATATATATATATATATATATATATATATATACAATCTACAAGTAAACAGACAAGTCCTGTAATTATAAGCTACAAGAGATTTAATAACATAAATGTAATACAGTTCTTATCTACAAGTGGTCTACTAATGTAATATGAATCTAATGTAATATAATCATATTACGAGAATTCAATCAATGTGTAATATAAAAGTAATTAAATCACAGACATGAAATCAAATTGTAATATGACAAGATTGATCTAAATGAACTATAAACAATGGTATCCACCAGTATAAGTATTACTGCTGCCTGTACTCTACTATTTGTGTACAATATAGACCATTTTATGAAAATGTGTACTGTACTTAATATAACGTTTAATATCTCTGGAAGCCTATGTGTGTGTGTGTGTGTGTGTGTGTGTGTGTGTGTGTGTGTGTGTGTGTGTGTGTGTGTGTGTGTATGTGTGTATGTGTGTGTCTACACTCCTTTGCAGTGATATAAGTTTGACCTGTCAAAACAAATAACGTGCTCGTTGCTGTCACTCAGAGTGACACCCTGACATTCTTCTCTGCTGGTAAATGTGTGTGTGTGTGTGTGTGTGTGTGTGTGTGTGTGTGTGTGTGTGTGTGTGTGTGTGTGTGTGTGTGTGTGTGTGTGTGTGTGTGTGTGTGTGTGTGTGTACACTGATGTGAGGTGGAGGTGGGGAGGGGCAATGGGTAAAAGATCTTTGACATTCATGGTTGCACAATCACACACACATGCCCAGCGGCTATGTTGCGATGCTGTGCCGTCACCCATCAGGGTCTTTAGTACAGACACAAACAGAGTGGTGACCATCTTGCCAGTGAGGCAGAGGGCTAACGCTTCAGTATATGTTGATCAGATGCAGCACAGTGAAAGGCTGTATATAGAGCAGGTTTACATCTGCCTCCCAAACAAAGTGACATTCCAGACACCATTCTCTATTCCACCATATAACATGTTACCAGCCCTCAGTTTAATTTCCAAATATAGTGCCTAAATAAACCTGCCCTAGATTTACACTACAACAAGAAAGTGCTGTGACCTCACTATATGATATACAGCTGCTTTAACTTGTCCATATCATATTCATAAAAACAATGATTGAAGAGTGTATATTTCCATATGGAGGCTCACCTTTACTGCAGGAGGCTCTGTGTTGTGGATATTAGGTTTGGGAGTCCCCCCTGTTGTAAGAAGCAGCTCCACTGGGACCCCGCTCTGTGTCTGCATGTGTCCATAAACTGTAAGAGAGAGACAAAAAGAACAGAGAGAGAAAGACACATAAATACAATACTTACACACAAGAAAGAAGGTACAATTTAATTATTGGATGTTGTATTATTGACTGTTGATGATAAGACGTTATGCCTTTAAGTCAAACTGAAAGTAAACCCCAGAAGCTATGGGTCGGACGTGTTATGCAGTTTTTAGAGTCATTCCTTTTGACATACTTGTTTGATTGTCTGCCTGACAGACTTGCTTGACGTTTGTATTGTTTGGAGAGCAATTAGGCACAATAGGAGTTTATGATTGTTGTACATAGGGTGAGGTACTGTCATTTTATTATTTTAAATCGACGAATGATTTGTGTGCTTCTGTCATGCAAACAAGCTCAAGTTTGAGGACAATTCATGTTTTTAATCATGCAGGAAATCTAAAACATGATTGAAAAACATTGTGCAAGACAGGTATAGAATAATAATAAAATACCTATATGGATGAAAAAATGGGTTATCTCATATCACTATGGTGTGTAAAGAAATAAATGTTAAACTGTTCTCACTAGAGTTCAGTGAGACTCAATGATAAGTGTTTCAGATGGTGTTTTGGAAAGTTTTAGGAGACATGTCAGCCGTGTTAGCGTCAGCTAAATGAACTGTAATGTAATGTAATGTTAACCAGCACGAGTGAATTTTAACTCCTTAATTACAAATCACTTTGCTGTATCTTTTCCATGATCCGACCTCACATCTCCATTCTTCATATGCCTGCTCTCCAAAACGTTGCTCTGTGCTCCATAAGATTAACATTAACATTATGGACCGGGGTGTATAGGATTTCTGTGTTATTATGGTTATATAAATGTAATTTATGGTGCAGTTAGATTGCTGCTCGATTGTGCTATTAATACGGCCTGATATTCATCCTTTTTGTGTGGCAAGCAGGACAGAAAACAGTTTTTTGACCGCCGTGAAAATCTTGATTTTGAAAGACCAACAAATATAGGTTAAAATAGAATATATATTTGATTAAAAACATATTATGAATTTTGAAAATGATTACATCTCCATCCATCCATCCATCCATCGTCTACCGCTTATCCGGGATCGGGTCGCGGGGGCAGCAGCTCCAGTAAGGAACCCCAATCTTCCCTTCTCCGGGCCACATCCTCCAGCTCCGACTGGGGGATCCTGAGGCGTTCCCAGGCCAGTGAGGAGATATAATCTCTCCACCGAGTCCTGGGCCTGGGTCACCGGTTTCCTGCTGAGAGCCATGGCCTCAGATTTAGAGGTGCTGATCCTCATCCCAACCGCTGCACACTCGGCTGCGAACCGATCCAGTGACTGTTGAAGGACCACATCATCTGCAAAGAGCAGCGATGAGATCCTCAGGTCACCGAACTGCAACCCCTCTCCTCCACGACTACGCCTCGATATCCTATCCGTGAAAATCACGAACAGGATTGGTGATGATTACATCTATTTTTTTTTTATAAATTTGGACTTTTGGACTGAGGACTGATGACTTAGCGCCCCATTGATCGCTGTGGGTTTGAGAGAGGGAGTGTGATGAAGAGGAGCTGGACTATTGCGCACAATGTTTCTGTAAGTTATAAATAACAATAATTTGAATGTCAACTTAAGGAATGAAGCTTCAAACTATTTGGTGCAGCTTCTGATATGATGTTATTACAGTTTTTTACAATTGCTAAAACACTAAACATCATTCTCTGAACCAAATGATCAGCTCTCTAAACCCATTTGTCGATTCAACCACTCTTTTAGCAAAACCCGAAACAAGTTCAAGTAGTTAGACACTATTTGCAAAACTCTAAACACATTCTCCTTTACTATAAAACACAATTCCCACTGTGATGCACATGTGTTGCAAAATACTAAACACAGGCAGCAAAAGTTGAACACAAGTACAACACAGTTGTCATCATTTAAACACAACGACTCAACACTGTTCACAGTTGTTTCTAATGATGTGATCAACCAATTTAACACACTATATAAGCAAGTTCAGAGTGCACATGTGAATACCGACAATGGATGAAAACATTTTGAGAGGCAGAGGAGGAAGAGGTGGAAGAAGAAGAGGAGGAAGAGTGCAAGTAAGAGGTAGTGGGCCTAGAGGAAGATATCAAGGCCGAGGACAAACCAGAACCATCATTTCAGATGCAATTCAGGCAACGGTCACAGACCATGTTCTTATTCATGGCTTGACAATGAGGGAAGCAGGACAAAGAGCAGGTTCTCTGCGGCCACCATCGTAAGAGCATTCAGAGAAGAACACAGGTACAGTTAGAGATTGTTTGAATTTGATTCTATAGAAAGGCCCCATGAATACATTTTTGAAGATGAAGCAGGGTTCAATCTGACGAAGAGGAGAAGGAGAGGCAGGAACATAATTGGCCAACGATCCATTGTGGAAGTCCCTGGCCAGCGTGGTGGCAATGTCACCCTTTGTGCGGCCATAAGTAATTGGGGGGTTCTCCACCATCAAGCAACCCTGGGTCCTTACAACACCGAGCATCTTTTCACATATCTGACTGGTCTTCAGGATTTTCTGATTGATCGTGAGCAGCGGGTTCTTCATCAGGCCGGGTCTCCTATTTAGGTTGTAGTTTGGGACAATGTCAGCTTTCACCGTGCAGTCTGCATACGTGAATGGTTCAACATCAACCAGCGCTTCATAAATGTTTGCCTTCCACCATACAGCCCATTCCTAAACGCAGGAGAGGAGTTATTTTCTGCGTGGCGCTGGAGGCTCTTTGAATACAGGCAATGGCATTGGCCTGTGATGACATAGGTGTGGATGCTTGTCAAGCCTGGATCCGCCATGCCAAAGTTTTTCCCATGTTGCTTAGCAAGAGAAAACATTGCGTGTGATGTAGATGAAGTCCTCTGGCTGGACCCAGGACAAAGGCGTGATGCTGCTGAGGCACAATGAATCGTACGTTGACATGTTTTGCAGTTGGTTTTGGAATGTGCTTTTCATTTACCTGTAATGTGCTTTTCATTTACCTGTAATGTGCTTTTCATTTACCTGTAATGTGCTTTTCATTTACGTATGAAGTTTTCTTTGTTATTTGTATAAGTTGGGATAATTGTACTTTGTTTGGTTTTGCAAAAATGCGTTCATTTACAATAAAACTAAATCAAACTACATGTACTGGATGCAGTTTTTAATTTTTATGTAGCGTCTAATGAATGCTCTGTAGGTTTTTCTATTTTAACTGGAAAAGTGCATGATGTGAAAGCATTGTTTGATTTGTGCCAGAAGAGTCTGTGGTTTTGTGAATGTAGCTTGAGTTTTGTGTTTTGTGTTTTTTTGTGTTTTGAGAAAATGAGTGAAGGTTTCAAGAAATGTGTTTTAGCAATTGTAAAAAACTGAAAGATAATAATGTTAAACGGAACATGATGCTATTATATTGTTGCACCAATGTTTAAATATTTTAAATACAATGTTAACACCCTTTTTATCAATGTTTATTACAAATTCAATGAAATCTAGAAAATATATTTTCATTTGAACATTTAAAATATAACATTGTTACTACAATACAAACAACCAGTCATGAGGACAAAGGTCACAATGATAACACATGACACAAAGATCCCTTTGATCACCGAATGATCTTGAATGATTGTAAATAACCCAGAGAAAAATGACAAAAGAGTTTATTTTTGATGGCTGCACCTGTAATATGACTATATGTATGTTTGTCCTATCAGCATTATGGTGCCAGTCAGTGTCAGGTTTAGGGTTGTATCTGCTCGCTTTAAATGCCCTCCAGGTCCTATCATGGTACTCTCTGAGAGAAACACACACATACATACACACACACACACACACACACACACACACACACACAAGGTGGGAATGTTCAATCCATACACTGAGACAAAGACCTTGTTTATAACAAAGTACCATAACATGTGTGTCTCTGTAGGTGTGTGTGCTGTGATTGTATAGCTGACAGTGTGTCCCTTGTGTGTGTGTGTGTGTGGGGGGGGGGGGGGGGGGGACAACAAACAAGGTCCCTGGTGTTTTTTTGCTAGGAAAGAGGGTACAGCACACACACAAACATGCACACGAGACTCTTAGATGTCGTAGCTGCTTTATGCCAGCCACGGCCATCTGCTTTATGTAACCAACTCTAGCGTTGTACGTTTGACCTGTGTGTGTGTGTGTGTGTGTGTGTGTGTGTGTGTGTGTGTGTGTGTGTGTGTGTGTGTGTAGTGCTGGGTAGAAGGGGTGAAGGATTTCGGTGTACATTTGACCTCCAGATTCTTTATTGCTCTGCCACAACCGCACTGCACCCTTGAGGGAGTGTCCTCATATGTCTTCATCTCAGACAGAGAGAGGAGGCAGGAAGAGGAGAATAGAGTACAGGAGAAACCAAAAATGGCTGAGGAGGGTAGTCGACAAGAAGTCACACACACGCGCACACACATTCTGGGAGAGAGAATTAATAACCAGAGAGTATGAGACTCCTAAGTGACCGGGCTGAGCTCAGGGTGAACCATAAACCATCCCTGTGTTTTATTGAAATGCCATCGTCCTCCCATTAAATCTCCCAAACACCAGCCAAACTTCTCCCCATTCACAACTCTATATGTGTGAGTGTGTGTGTGTGTGTGTGTGTGTGTGTGTGTATGTGTGTGTGTGTGTGTGTGTGTGTGTGTGTGTGTGTGGCCTGCAAACGTACATTTGAGAGTGTTGAGAGAGCTGTGAGCATTCTGACAAAGACTTTCAATCACCACTCCACAATGAGTGTACGAGTGTGTATGTGCAACTTCCAAAGGTACATTTGAGAGTTGAGAGGGCCGTTTGAACATGTTGACGGAATTTTTAGAAGCGGGACTGTTATTTTTAAAGCATAGTATATGAGAATGGCAGGAACGATGACAGTTGGCATCAAAGTGTTGCATGCTTGATTCAAATTCAATGCAATTGAAATGCATGAGTCTAAATATGGCTAAACTGTCCTAATACCTTGAAGTAATAGAGCCATTGGATTTATATACAATCCTGAACATATTTTGGAAGATGTAATAAATTGGATGTGGAACTGTGAATTTTAACTTTTCATTCAGGTTAATATGGTCTAAATATGGTGTGAAATACCTTTGGAACCTGAGTAAATTGCCGTCTTAGTACTTTTTGCAACATCAATTCTTCTTCTTTATTTTATTTAAAATCTCGGAAGACACATTGGGGGAGAACCCTCATTATTAATAGTGCAGAGGTACATACAATAAATGCAGACACAATCAATTAGTAATAATGACATTAAAGAATCTATTAATTGAGTTGAGACACATAACAAATGCTGATGCTTCCATATAGGGCGTGAGGGGTCACTGAATGGTTTAATGACCATATAAAAGGGATGTGAATCATATGTTATGATTTTGTAGCACAATTGATATCAGCTATCTCCACCGGCATCATCAAAACACTAAATGATGGGCATCTTTTAGAATGGTGTTAATCCCTCCGTTACGTTTCAGAATCTTTAATGAGGAGAGGTCAAGCTGTTGTGGAGCTGCTGGTGGCTCTTACAAAGAGACTCCAGCTGCATGGTTCTACAGGGAAATGTTGGTTAGTCAGTCCACCGCTTTGGTCCAGACTGAAATACTTCAATAACAATTTGATAGAATTCCATGATATGTTGTAGAGACATTGATGTTCCCCCGATGATGAATCCTCATGACTTTTGTGATCCCCTGCTTTTTCATCTAATGCTACCAGAAGGTTACATTATAATGTGTAAACTATTAAATGGATTGCCATGCAATTTGGGACACACTTCCCTGTTCCCCATAGGATGAATTGTAATACATTTGCTGATCCTCAAACTCTTCATCTAGCACCACCACCATGTCAAAATTAGTATTTGTCCAACACTTTGGTTTCTGACCAAATATCTGTACAAGTAATGACATTCCCATCGGCCTCGGCTAGGATTTGCAATTCTTGATAATTAACCAATGTTAGCACAGGGTCCACATGGTCATACATTTTGAGAGTATCTCCATGCCCTCGCAGCATGGAGAGGTGATGGAATGTACATCACATGGACCTTTGCAGCCATGAATGTGCATAAAGTATATAACTGGCTTTTAGCTGTGGATTAGTGCAAAGCACTACTATGCCTAAGTACTGTTTGCAGATTCAATAATGTGGTTGTCGACTCTAAGTATGGCATATCATCAAAAAAGAAAAGGAAGAAATCTGGCATCCATGGATGACGTCGAAGTGATTCTCCACATCAAGCTGCACGTCAGTGATACCGGGCTTTGAACATTATTGGATCTGATCCTCTATGCATGCAGCTAATGCACAAAGAACAATATGTTTAGTGTTCTTCTTCTGTGACTTTTTAATTCCCCAATAGCGCAAGTAAAATTTGGAAACTGAATGGCAATATCCCCTGTGACCAAAAACAGTATCTTCAGTGTAGTGTTGTTTTTTATGAAATGTTTTTAAATTCTGAAATAATAGAAGATAAGGTTTCAGCAACACAGCTATATTCCCTCAATGCTCTCCAGACAATCCATTTATTTGATGTGTTTCACCTACGGATCAACCTCCAAACCTTTCTTGGTCTGACTCTTCATATTTCTAAAAGGAGGTCCGACCAATGTGACCAACTCTTTTCTTCACGTTATATTATCTAGCTGAAAAACAAAGCTTGACATTCTCCTATTCCCTCTGAAGCTGCTTTTGACCTAGATGCTATGAAATGTTGTCTCAGGACTTAATCAGAAATGTGGCCTCCTTGCATGCCAATGGAAATGGGATATATCCATTCAGGCATTAGCATTAGAAAGGAAGAAACGGTGGAAATGAGAGGAGAGGAGAGATTGTTTGACTGCCATCTTAACTCAGTGTGTGTAGCCAAGCCCGGCCAGGAGAAAATATAAACCCCCGAGAATAAGGCTTATTTTGACTGGTGGCCAGTTAGGGGATAAGACGCTGTAAGGGAGGTGTTTGCGTGTGTGTGCGTGTGTGTGTGTGTGTGTGTGTGTGTGTGTGTGTGTGTGTGTTGGGGTGGTTGTGTGAGTCATTGAGCATGCATGCCATAAAAGTAGCCAGCCGGTTTACGTGTGCCCGTCTCAGGTGTACATGTCTGTCCAAATCTGCATCTAAAGCCTTCTCCTCCTCCTCCATTTCCACAAGGATAAATGTCATTAGCCAGGCAGCAAGTGGCAAGAAGCTGCATTTTCTCAGTGCGAGTGTGAGGGGTGACTTTGTCCCTAAGAGAGAGAGAGTGAGGAGTGAGAGAGAGAGAGAGAGAAGTCTGATACATGGACCAGACACAAATCCTCTTAGCCAAAAGAAGAAGAAAAAATGGCTTTTGGGTGGCGGCTTAAATCGGCCATTGTGGCACTACTTTAAGACTTCCTCTGATGCCTTTCTGCCTGGCACTAATGTAAATAAATGAGCCCCAGTAGGAAACTGGGTAGGAAGTAAGGGCAGGAGGTAGAGGGGGATCGTATTCCTCGCTCTGACAGTGCAACAGACACAGCTGGCCTTACTGGCTATTGCACCTTTTAATGTGGGTGGGTGTCCCTTGTGTGTCTCAGTGAAGAAAGACAAATTAGGAAAATCCTTCAATGGGAAGGCATGTGGGATCCTCTCTTCTGACAGTTCAGTACTTACACTTGGGATTGAATGAAATTTTAACCTCAATTATATGGATTGTGGGGGCGTGGCACACAATGCTATTGCCACTACGATGATGTTCATTTTGACAGCCAAATCTCAGCACTCCTGTCCCAAAGTGCCTACATATACTTTCTATAACAACGTCCATTGCACATATCCGCTTTGCTATGTTACACTTTCTATTTTTACAACAAAATTTTGCAAACATATGAGATACAGAGATTTGATTACGATGATTTAATACGACACCAAAAAGACAAAGTTGCATAAGATTTCAGTCTTAAAAGTGAAAAAGGATCTGCTTTACATTTACATACAATTGATTTTACATTACTTTTTGTAAACACAAACTGTATAGCATGAAAGGTGACTTAAGCCAAGTGCTCACGAAGAGGCTTCTTCAATAGACATATTCTCACTGAATATATGAAGCAAAGTCACTGCTAAATGCATCGGTCGCTTGGTATCATACAGTGTGTTTCCCTGAACACCATATATGTGGTCGCACTGTGTAAATGCAGACCTTCCTGTGTGTTTCTGGAAGTTGCCTCGGCACCACTGTCCTTTGCAGTGACCCAATGACATCATATCATTTTCTTAATGAGGCTATTCTGCTCTTCCTTTAGTGCAAACTCTACATAAACAGCATAATCATGGCCGCAGTCAGCATAAGCGTAGCTGGAGGGCTTGCATCAGCGAACACGCAGACAGAGACCATCATGTACTGTAATCATACCACTGTACCGTATTCATATTACAGGCACACCCACTGATCCACGATGATCAACCACATGCCGCAGACAGGGAAGGAGGATCAATGAGCTTAATAGGAAGTGACATAAAACAATAACAGATGGCCAATCAGCACTCAAAGAGGTTGGATGTTACCGTGGGAACCCTGCAGGACGTTGTCTTCATTTCTGCTTTATTGTATATTAGCTCTTACTTTACTGGTACAGATGTCTCAGTGGACATAATATAATTTGAACAATGCTATCCACCTATGCCTTCTTTTCTTTCTCTTACACTATTTATTTCTGTTCAGGGTCACTGAGAGCTGGAACAGCATGAAAGTTCAGTCTTCACCTTGGAAATAGTCATTTCACAAAAAACATTCTAACTCAAGTTCCACTTACTAGCGTTTTCCAGAGCTCTCAGCTGCATCACATCAGTCTCTGCTCAGCTGTCACGGAGGCGGATCTGTTGACAGCTAGTGCTGCCCCCCCATAACACTTCTCTCCAATGCATTACCAGTCATCATGCATCAGTTTACATTAATAAAGCTAAAATATTCATTTGTATGCATTAATTTAGCATCCCACTTGTAGGCTACGTATGCTCAACACGATGTTGCAGAAATGTCACTGACCAACGATCTATAGGGTATTTGTGCTGCATTCACATGGTGTCTGAGAAATGAGTTCCCGATCATATTTCATGGCTCACCTGATCCGTTTCCTTTGCTCTTCGTTGTCACGCGTATACTGGAAACAGCTATGAACGTGCAGTTTAAATAACGACTAAAAGCTCATGAGCACACCGAAGTTGCAAGAACAATTTCTCACCTCTGGAAATGGGACCATCCAAGGAGCTTGTGAATGCGCCATTAACCTGCCAATGCCGTCGACACCAGTCTGATGCAATCGGTCCTCGCTCGATCATTCAGTACCGCTGCTGCAGCTTCCAGGATGCACTCTGGACATCCTCGTCAAGACAATGATTCATACACAATATACTCATATATTGGTGATCCCCCTCATCCACTGCAGTAGCACCATACGAAAACAGCGAGTGTGAAAAATCAGGGATTCATGAACACAGTACATTTGACAGGCTGACTGGGTACAATAAAAAGTTTGAAAAGATGTGTTTGTTCATTTTCGCCCATCATTAATATCTAAGTATCTAGAAGCCTAGATTACATTTAACAGCTATTTCAATGGAATTTTGATGACAACATGTCTTATATATCTTCTAGATTTATTTATTTGTAAGTGCTGGATTTGTCCAGCTGTTGAAAGTTGAGATCCTTTATGTACCCTACAGGGTTGAGATGCATTCATGGCAGCTAGTTTACTTTACCACCTTCTTAATACTTAAGTAAGCTTGAAACAAACTAGGGCACTGTCTGGAGCACAAAAGACAAAACTCTTTACAGCTGTTTTGAATGGTCATATTCATAGGCATGTCAAAACACCTGCAGTCATAGCCTCCTCCAGGCTGATCCCACTGCTTCCATTATCTCTCTCCGAGAACTCTTGAAAGTATTTTCTCGAAAGTATTAATTGTGTTGCAGTTGGTTGTAAAAATAGTTATATTAAGAATAGAACAAGAGGGGTGTCTGTCAGGTTGTCTGTCTCGGAATTACAGATTTTCTTTAACGCAGTAACCCAATTGTACCATCAGAAAGGTGTGGAGCAAAGAGGTTTCAGGCGCTAGTGGATGATTCAACAAGCACCTTGAAGCATGCATAGGCCCTCAAACTGCAGTGTTAATGAACCATGCATTAGCAAAGTTTCAAGGCACTTTGGATTCCATTCTTGCATCAAATGTAACTATATAAAATGTGCTTTGTTTAGCTACTGTCGAACAACTATGTTGTTTGGAAGAAGGTACACATTTTATGATTATTTAATTGTTTTCTCTCAACCATGTATAAAGCAATCAGCGACTTGATGCTGATCTTTACAGCGAAGCTTCTCCTCCTGCCTCGCAAAGCGTCATCACTGTTCTAAAACCACTGTAGTGTAGCCTCTCATGACTTATTGCTGCAATACACTGTGTAAAGTGAAGGAAAGTGACATGTGATAAGGGCTGTGAGACAGGTTTGAGTCTGTAGCATTGAAGTTTTGACTTGTGAGCCATGTGAATGCCCCCTGATCAGCCAAAGTTTTGGGGTAAAGATGTTTTATAAATGCTTGCTAGAAGATCCCCCTTCAACTGTCAGTGTTGTCAGTGTTACATTTACTTTCTGCAATTTCTCTTTTGTTCCCTTCATGCACCAGCAGCAAACCACTGGAAATGAGTTGGGGATTCATTGCCCTTTTAGAAATTCTGACAAACAGCTACTCAACCTTACAGGGGAGGCTGGCTATGGCCTGTTGAGTAAGGCAACTTCATCGCTATTATAATGTGCGTGCCATTCATTTCAGAGCCGAGTATGTTTGCTTGCTGCCATCTTTCTCTCTGTCAGTTGCTCTCTCTCTCAGCCCCCTCATGTCAGCGAGGTTCACATCATCCTCGTTAAGCGTTTGTCTCCAGTCTAACTCACAGATGATTATTCATTTAGCCGCTTTAGACAGCTCCCGTCAGCCACAAGGACTCCGCTCATCCACCAAGGGACAAATCAACACTGGGTTTTTTTCTGCTCCTCCTCCTCCTCCTCCTACTCCTCCTCAGTTCTTTCTCCACTTCCCGTCTCTCTCCTGGGCTATTACACTGAGTGTTATGTTTACTATAACCCGCATGCTTGTTAATTATAAATCACGGGGTCCTCTTACGTTCTATTAATTGGTACCTCCTCTCTCGGTCTATGCAGAAGCGCCGGCAAATAAATTCAGGTACGGCTTCATTAAGTGGCACTCTCACAACAGATCTTGACACACGCTACAAAGACAATAAAACAAGGGAGTTGTGGGGGAAAGAGTGGAGGGCCTCAAGAACTTTGAGTCAGGAATTAAATTAAATGTGCTGACTTTACGAAGGGTTAAGGATTAGTAATCCACATCTCCTTATTATAAGTCAAATTATCATCTATAGCCATAAATTGCCACATTATAGATTGTAGAATATATGATTCACACATAAATACAAAGAGAGACGGTTTCAGAGCAGAGCACAAAGAGAAAGCTCTGTGAGATACAGCTACAGAGGGTCTGCTCATGGACCTGAAATGACTAGGTACAGTATCACACTGGAGAGCTCCATTAGAGATAATTGGATGGATTTCATATTAATACATGCTCTGTAATTTAGCATTGCACACAGGCTTAACCCCTGCATGGGATTTCATCCCCTGCCAAGTCCTGCAATGATACACTTCACACTGATCATAATGATTGGAAAACTGTAGTCCAGAGCGACAACAAGAAAAGAAAGAGATGATGAAAGAAAGTCATTTTTTCATTGCTGTGTCTTAGATTTGCATTTCAAAAAAATACGTTAAGTCAGTTTTAGCTCGTTGATTATTCTAAATGGGCGTCCATATAGTTTGGTTTTTTCATTAAACACACATTTTTAACAGAATTTCTGAAATGTGTAAAATATAAATAAAATGTGTAAAATGTGTGAAAACTGTATGTTTCCAACAACTACCTTTATGAACATATATTGAAGGGGAAGTGACAAGAGTACATAATTAAGCGAGCACCAGTAACTGTCATACATCTTGGCATTTCATTGCTGCTTCCCACCTATGATGGCATTTATGTTCTCTCATATTTTTAAAGAATGAATTTGCCTCTTGATCCACGTGATGATTTATCAGCTACTATGGTGATAGAAAAGGGTATGACCTCTGCTTGTTCAATTCTATATGTTGGGGGCTTTTTGGTAGAATGTAAGGATGTATCAAATGTGCACATTATTCTGCAAACATGCTTTCTTTTTTTGATTTTATATTTATTTTATTGTACAAACAGGTGGATGTAAAGTAGAATATAGGTGTGAGTAGAAAATATGTGAGGACATTACCTAAACGCTCCTGATGTATATGCAGGTTTAAGTCATTTAAATCGACCATGACAAGGGGGACTTCTTTCCGTGGCCATTATATTTGATGGAAAGTAACACAAATTCTATGAAATTAGCTGATGTGTTGGGATAGGGTCAGGATTATTCATGCAGGCTGCAGGATGGACTAAGAGTTACTGTTATTACGAGCCCTTTTGGCACCCAATGTCACCTAACAGCCACTTGGCCCAACATTTCAACTCCCCCCCCCCCCCACATAATATCTCCAGTACACTGGGAAGTCAGCAGTGACTCTCCATAAATTGGCAGGGGCAGTAGAAGGCACAACAGTAATGTGAAGACCCACTTCAAAAATCCCCTTCACCTCTTCACGTTTTCTCTCCCTCTCCCTCTCCCTCCTCCCGATTTGCTCATCAGAGAGAAATCTCTTTCAACTAGCTGAGGAGGTTCAGGACAACTGTGGAGTCTGACATAATTACCAGTGGCTTGGCTTTAATCACACTCTCCTCGGACTTCTCAGTGCACATTATCTGACACCAAACACAGACGCTCCCCTGTCTGAAACAGCCCAATTTAGCCTCCTAACGCCACTCAGAAAGCCAGCCGTCACAGACAACTAGAGATGGACAGAAGAAAGGCTGCAGAAAGTGAGAGTGAAGGAGAGGGTAGACATAATTATCCACCATATTTTGGCTTTGTTGTTTCTTTGTTTCTCCCCTTATTCATTTTTATTCCTTTACTTTGTGCACATTTAATAAGTCTGAAAATGTGTCAGTTCGATTCAAGTCCAACAAAGCTGTGGATGATTTATGCCAAAAGGTTGCGGGAGAAAAAAGTGTGAAGCAAGATTTGAGAGACAGTTTCAAGGTAGTGACGCTTCAATTAACCCGAGTTACCTGTATAGGATATCATTTGACTGACTGCTGAATTAATAAGCGCTTTTTGAAAATCTCTTGAAATGTGTTCTTGAGATACATCAAATGTAATCAAAGGGAAATACAATTCTTGTACCTGGCTTAGAATAATTTGAGGTCTTTTCAAATCCAAATTATAACTCATCAGAGCTGGAAGACTCAGACTTGGATTTCAAATGTGAGCTGAGACTGTGTATAATTGCCGTGAGATTTCATCTTGTTTTGCTCCACAGTTAGACAGGATTCTGTTAGTTCTGTTAGTGGACGTGTTTTCTCTTAAGAATTGCATCTAAGTGCAAATTAGCAGAAACGATCCTATTATGACTTGAACACTTCCAATCCTAATTCTGGAAACCTTGGGTTGGGCAGTGGTTATAAACAAAGTATGAGACATGTTAATATTAGTTCTGCACCTCCCCCTCTCCACCCTCAAATGGGTCAGAGAATGGAAGGAGTGGGATGCACAGGGGTTGGTGGAGTGAAAGGAGAGAACTTCAAAGTGATGAAACAGAGAAAGATCATGAACAGAAGCACTCGCTAATGTGTTCCCAGGATGCGGCCGTTCCAACCAGACCCCAGACCTTTGATGCTGTCTCTGACAGACCGTCCTGAAGAAAGAAAAGGGAGAGAGAAAAAAACGAGCAGCCATCACTGGCTATTAGCAGGCAGAGCAATCTGTTTGGGGTAATGAGCAATGAACCCGGACAGGGTCGCACTCTGTTTCAACCTCGGGGATGCTTATGCTTGCATTACACTTCTTAGAAAACAGCATTGTGGTGAAATATGTGAATTGAAAGAGACTCAGAGACACGAGACTGAACACAATTGTAATCATGACAATTTAACATATAATGTATGTTGGAAAATGTTTCTTTGTTTTGCTTTTGAAGGCATAATACTTATTGATTTATTGCAAATTAACTATTTTAATTAGTAAGCATGTACATATGTGTTACTACTCCCAGAGTCTGCTGCTGGGAAAGGCAATATAAGCAAGAAAGAAAGAAAGAAAGAAAGAATACAATAATGTGGTGAAATGTGTGTAAATGAACGTGGTACTAAGTTCAGTTTTGGTTTAAATCATGGAAACAGCAGTCTCCTGTGTTACAGTGTAATGTTAGGTTGACCCGTACATCTTCCCCGACCTCCTCCCTACATGGACTTTCTGTAGAAGTGCTACAGCTGCTAGATTGCTTTGTTACTACAAGATGTCCTTTTGGGCAACTTACTGAAAAGTCCCAAAAAGACGACAGAATATCCAAACACTAATGTAATTGCACACTCATCCCATTTTATGACTCAAAAAGGAACAATAATGTATATTGACTTCCATAGATATACTGTAAGTAGATATAAGACACAGGTTTTTCAAAGCGAAATAACCACATTATATTTCAAATTATTCATAGCAGAAAATGTAATAAAAAGAAAAAACATATCATGAGAACAAAGAAATGAAAAGTAGCCAATGAGCAAGTGAGAAAGAGCCAGAGATCGTTTCTTCCACCCAAACTCAGTGGCAGCAGTGACCGCTCTGCCAGCTTGTGCCACATCAGTTTGAGGAGGTCAAGTCAGCGCCTGGCAGGCTGCGTCTGGCCTGGTCCCACCACAGGAGGAGCGCCGGTCCGGAGCCAAACCTCCAGGCCTGCAGCCCACTCTCCCAGCAGAGCGACCTGCACTTCCCGCACTTCACTGGCTTCTCGCTGGGGGCAAGTCAGGGAGCCGCTGGGGCGTGGGGCATTCAGCTCCAGAACTGCACCCTTCAAACCCCTGGGAGGTTGAGGAAGTGACCCCGGCCAGCTCTAACTGTCAACTAGCCAGGCAGAGGAGAGGAAAGAGGGGTGACAGAGGCCAGGAGGAGAGAGGGGAGGAAGAGCCGAGGAGGAGAGGAGAAGGATGACAAGGGGTTAGGTGTGAGCTATCCGGGGAGATGTTTGTCCGGCAGCTATGTGGAGTGAAGCAGCGGAAGGAGAGGAAGCTGGTTGTTCTCACATCACAGTGATCAGCACTGCCTGTAGTTGGTTGTGTTGTTTATCAAAGAATACGATGTCCTACCACGTCAAGAAGGACAAATGTTCTGCTGTAAATCTTCTCTTTGACTAAAAAGTTAATTTAGTTTCTGGGAAATGTTTTCATTCATCAAATCTTTGATATTAATGTAAATTTCCACATTTTATCTACACAATTTATAGGAATCTGAAACCATCTTCCATTCTTCCTCATAGACAAGCCAAGTGTCTCCTCTTAAAACTATTTTATATATGTTACTATCGTTTTGAGGACATCTGCGGCCTCATTCATAAAACTGCGAGTAGAATTCTCGCCAAAAGCTTGCTTTCGGACTGAACGTGGAAATCTTTCTAATCATCAAACAGAAATTGTATTTTCTGATTTAGTTTTGGAATTTACTTCCTGTGGGATTCCTGTACAAGGAACTATGTAGTCAAGCATTTGTTTTTGACTGTTTTCATGGTTGTGAAACTAATTTCATTGATTCTTCTGACATAAAATAAGGTGCATCATTAATCTTAAATACAAAATAAATAGAAACACATACTAGCACACATGCAATAATACCTATGCACATACACCAGGCACATATAGTAAAGTATTAAATATTATTATGACATAAATCTATTTTATGTCTATTTGAGGAAAGATCACTCAAAAGCAGTTCTAAAGAAGTTAAATACAATTGTAAGTGATATCATTCAACATCAAGCACATGTGTTTTAAATTAAGAAGCCCTGTGAGGGAATATGTGCAAGAGCAAATGTGTGTATGCCTGGATGCTGTATGCATAATGTGCATGAGTGTGTCGTTTGCACACGGTCTGCGCAGATGTCCACGAGAGTGATGTGTGTGTATGTGTCTGTTTGTGTGTATGTGTGTGTGTGTGTGTGTGAGCATGCAGCTCCCAGCGCCCGGCGGTGGTGGCCCGTTATTGAGCCTTTGAGAGGCGAAGCGGCTGATAAATTCAAACTCTTTGTGTAATTGTCTTTCGCATCTGAATACAAATCCCTGCTGCTTATGATTCATCATATTTATTTTTTTATTTCCTCCGGCAACATCTTTTATTAGTTGTGCACTCAGCGGCGAGATTTAATTTCTGCAGGAGGGGACAACAGCATCGGCTTGATGATTATTATTGAGAATGTGATACTACAGAGGCTGAAATAAAATCTATAGTGCATTAAAGTGACAGATTAGGAGGGGCGGAGGGTTCATTTACAAGTGTTAAGACATCAGCGGCTAATGCCCTGCAACGCCAAATAGCAATCCACAATCCTGGTCCCTGTTCTGTAGGAGTGTGTTTGAGGGGAACAGCGTGAGGGAGTGTATGAAGAGTGTGTGTGGCCACAGGAAAAGTTAATGTGTTTGTTACACTCAACAGGGAGCCTCTGGTGGAGATATTTGGGCATTGCTAGAAGAGAAGGAGTTTAACATGCCACTGTGCCAGAGAGAAGAGATCTGGCCTGAGATCTTAACATTACTCAGCAACATGAAACAGTGGCATTACTTCCCCTACTGGCTGAATACTCCACTTGTTTTAAGGGAAACATATTGTAGAATGAATGACGTATGACCTATTTGTTTTGCAGTTGTGTGACATGTAAACATACCTCAGTAAGGACACAACGGAGACATGAAAATGTTGTATTTCTCTGGTAAATAAACAGTGATTATTACTCACACCTGAGGTGCATATTGTTACAGTAATTACATAGTAAGCATCATCGTAACTATTCCATTGACATACAGTCTTAAACACTCAAACGCTCAAATGACAAAACAAAACAACCAAAGCCGGGAGCATCACAAAAGAAATTTGTATGTATTTGAGTCCAGTCCCAAACGTTCCGCGGACTTTATATGCAATACGTCTAAAATGAACCTTGTGTTATGTCTGAACACACCTCGAGACTCCTGAGCTTTTGGTCCAAGAGTAATTCACAAAGCACTTTAGCAATAAAACTAGCGTCCCGCTGCATTCACACATAGCCTACAGATACAAATTATAAGCCAGTTTATAGCCATTCTCAACTTTTCCCTGTAGTGCTGCTTGGTCCATTTTAAATCTCTGTAGCTCAATGGGCGCCGTCAGGCTGCGACGCCATGCCCCTTTCACAATGAATAGCAGCCTATCACTGTCTCAGCTTTTGAGTGCGCGGTCCATTAGAATTAGGCCAGAAGAATCCTCCGTCATTAAAGACTCTGAACAGTTGGTTTCAAAGCCAAAGTATTTGTCTTCTTCACAACGGTGAATATTCATGAGTAAATAAGCAGCACTCAAAGGTTTAGAAAAGAACACCTTAGGTGTTGTGGTTAGGGGGTTTGATCTGCTATGATTGACAGCTGCCCTGAAACATCAGCAAACAGCCCACAACTCTCATTACATTTGTATTCAAATACTTCCAAAGATCAACTGATGCATGGACATTTGATAGATATATTGTAGATAGAACGTTCAACCTGATCCTGCTTGTAGCTCAGTAGTTCACTCTGCTAAGAAACCTTTAGTCCTATTTAGGGGGGGGGGACTCCTAATAGTGACATACAATCAGCTTCGAGGCAAATGACACTTACTGAAATTGATAATAGTCACTGTTGCCTTCATGACAGCTTTTGAATTCTTACGTCCTTTATTTGTAAGTGGAAATTAAATATTCATTATCTCTACACACACACACACACACACACACACACACACACAACACACACACACACACACACACACACACACACACACACACACACACACACACACACACACACACACAAATAACTCATTTTGGCAATTCAAAGCCTCCAATGTTGGTGTTTGAAGCTTGTTAAAAATGATGACACTGGACAATCGTGAATCATCTACATGCACATCCTCACTAAATGACTGACTTACAATGGAGACACAAGTAGAGTAAGATGAAATTACTTCTAATGATATAATGGCCGGTCTCCTTAGAACTGACATGTTGAGTCACTCTGCAAACGGTCAAGTCGCATCGATTTTCATCAGGGGTAGAAACCTGATCTACACTCGTCCTCTTTAACCGACTCGTCTCTCTCTCAGATGCCCCCAGATATTTATGTCTACTGTCTGATTCTGCAGAGCGGGGGCTTAATCAGATCCAGAGTGAGCTTCATCAGTATTCAAGCAAGCTGGTGGGAAAAAAAAGAGAGATAAAGTGAGACAGAGAGGAGGACAATAGCGGAAGACTGAGCGACACAAAGATGTAGAGGGCAGAGGCACACGATCAGGCCACAGCAGAACATGTTACAACACTATTCTGGGAAACAAACCCTGTACTGTATCTTCAAATACATTATAAGACTGAAAGAAAGTATTGCAAGTCTTCTTGAAACTTCTGGTTATAGTGAACATCAGAGGTCCCGGACGCTGAGACAACTGTCAGGGATGAACTACTGTTGCTGGAGAACTAACTGCTATCACATAACCGGCCGGGAACATGCAAGCGCTGGTCGGCTACGATAACTCGCTTGCTAACTGTCTCTGTTGCTATTGGGACAATAAGATCAACACAGTTAATTCTAGAGAAGTAGTTTTTGTAACATCAACCCTTGTCTCAACACCAGTCGGATCTCACAGAAGTATGTGATATTGCCAAGACCTTTCATCACCGCATTACGAGGTGCCGTGGTGCAGGCACACATTTTTAACACATTACGTGCTAGCACCACGGAAACAATGTGAACGGGAAGTACATTAGGATACTTTGCCATGGTGGAAACACACATTCCCAGGTTCAGAGGGAAGGGGTCAAGGATGTATGGTTGAGTCAATAAGTTGAGTTATGTAACAGACATATTAATTCAAACTGAACCAGGATGTTTTTCTTTTCTAATTTTACCCCAAATCATATTCATTACAAAACCAAACAAAGAAGTTTTGTTGCCTAAAACTAAATTGTTTCCGTGGTATTGGTACGCAATTTTGAGACATGACGTGTCATCACTAGACCTAAGCGCAGCATTTGACACGATTGACCAAGACATCCTAATTCATCGTTTAGAAAAACTGGTTGGTCTCTCTGACTGTGTATTAAACTGGTTCAGAACATATATCAAAGGGAGAAAGTATTTTGTCAGGCTTTGAGATCATGTGTCAGAGAAGCATGATGCCCACTTTGGAGTTCCACAAGGGAGCTGCCTCGGTCCATTACTGTTCTCCCTATACATGCTACCACTGGGGGACATTATTAGAGAACACAATGTGTGCTTCCATAGCTATGCGGATGACACACAACTGTACATCTCTGCTGAACCAAATTATACTACAGCTATTAACTCCATCACCACCTGTCTGTCAGCAATAACTAAATGGATGAGCAATAATTTCTTAAAATTAAATGAGAATAAAACAGAAATCTTACTAGTAGGTCCTGTAACAAAAAGAGAGATGATGCTGAATAACATGGGGAAACTTACTCCTTTTATTAAACCTGAAGTTACAAGTACTGGTGTTATCATAGACTCAGATCTAAGCTTTAAATCCCACATAAACAAGGTGACAAAAACATAATTCTTCCACCTTAGAAATATAGCTAAAATCAGACAATTTATAAATCAAAAGGATGCTGAAAAACTAATCCATGCTTTCATCTCAAGCCGACTCGATTACTGTAATGAATTCTTTACTGACATCCCAAAAGTGAGGCTGCTGACTAGAACCAAGAGGAGAGACCACATCAGTTCAGTGTTAGCCACTCTACACTGGCTTCCAGTAACTTTTAGAATTGATTTTAAGGTCTTGTATACAAAGCCCTAAACTGAACCGCACCTAGTTACACTGCCAACTCTCTAATAAACTATGTGCCCCCAAGAATATTACGATCATCCACTACTAGTTTATTAAATGTTCCCAGAAACATCCAAAAGAAAATTGGGGATGCAGCCTTTTGCAATTATGCACCAAAGCTATGTACCACTTTACCTGCAGACATTAGGGAGGCAAGCTCGCTCAATATCTTCAAAAGTAAGCTAAAAACATATCTCTTTACTTTAGCCTTTTAATAGTGATATTTTATATATTTTTATATTAGCCTTTTAATAGTGATATTTTATATCTCTTTACTTTAGCCTTTTAATGGTGATATTTTATATCTCTTTACTTTAGCCTTTTAATAGTGATATTTTATATCTCTTTACGTTAGCCTTTTAATGGTGATATTTTATACAATCTTTAATGCTGCTATGTTATGCCACTTTAAAAACTCATTTAAATGCTTTTATTAAAGCTGCTATTGTATCTCTTTACTATTAGCCTTTTAATGTTGATTTTATACTATTTTAATTCTGCTATTTTATACTAATTTTAATGCTGTTACTTTATGCCACTTTAAAAACTCATTTAAATGCTTTTATTAAAGCTGCTATTTTATCTCTTTACTATTAGCCTTTTAATGGTGATTTTATACTATTTTAATTCTGCTATTTTATACTAATTTTAATGCTAATTCACTCTCATTTACATCAACACTGATTATTAAACTGTAAATGCTCTGTCTAATTTTGTACTCATTGGTATGTTTTTGCTGTGAAGCACTTTGGGCTGCAATTCTTGTATGAAAGGTGCTATACAAATAAAGCTTATTATTATTATCACCACGTGATGCATTGTTAACAGGTCATGGTCATTGCCACGTTCCCTGAAAGCTTGTACTGTTCACCAAAGTTCACTAAAGTTCAATTTGATTCCAAAGATTTGTGTGGACTTTGATTGCTCTGACAGGAATTGATTTTGCTCCAAAATCTTTCCGTTTTTAAAGTTAGTATGACCAGCTATACTGTTGGATTTTTCATCAAACAATTAGCAGTAATCACAGATTTCACCATTTGTAGATCAAAAAACCTCTTTACATCCATCCATAATATTTTGTTGAAAACTGAATGTTTTTTTAGATGTCTAGGTAGTGGCCGTTTTACAACGCCTCAAGTACGTAGGCCCGTCTAGTCTGCATAGTATCCTTTATCAGCATCACAACAACTAGTATCCGCTGTGAGATACGTCAGGAAACTTTTGACCTCCAAATCTCTAACTCAGTGCTTACCAGGCTGTGATGAGTGTCAAAGCAGCAGCAGCATCTCTGCAGTGGTGTCCGAAAGATATCAGACAGGAAATCACTTTACCAGTCAAGCAATCACCATTATCCTCCCTCTAATTATATTAGCTTGGATTATTATTATTTAAGTCATTTAATCTTTAAACTTTCAAATTTCAAAATACCTGAAATCTAAACTGTCACCAAACACGGCTTCTTAGAATCACATTTAAAGTTTAATTTAAATATGTAATCTATGTATTGACGTGATCAATACATAGAATATATATTGACCAATATGGAATACATGTTAGATGCAGTATTTTATTCTTAATTATTGATGTAAATAGTAGAAAGTGATTTTGTATAATGTGTTTGTCAGGCAGCTCTTGGGCTTCTTGTTACAGTTATTTTAAAGTAAAAAAATATAGTGACTGTTTGTTTTGTTTGTATATTTTTAAATTGCTCAAAAAAAACCTGTGTATGTGCAGAACTTTAGAGAGCAAACAACAAAGTTAAGATAATCATCAACATGTCTTTAGGCGACAGCTTGACACAATTAAACGTACTCTATTTTCCCCTCCTCTACATTTGGCACTTGTCAAATTATTGGAGACAAAGGTCAGAGTCCTAACGACTCTAACAAGCTGAGTTTCAGTTAAGTGTCGAGTTAAGTTAAGCACGAGTACAGACAATTTGTCCTCCACAATGTGATATCTGCCTGCTGAAGGAAACAAAAGATTACAACTGTCAAGGTATCACTTTGAACATGTTTGAAAATTACAAGACTTGAACTCCCTGTTCCAGCCCTTTCTCTCATTTTCCCCCTTCAGCGGGACCATTCAGCTGCAGCACAATCTGCAGTCATCTGAAGTGTAATTATGCGATCTGATTGTGATTTCTTTACCATGTTCCTCCCTGCTCCGCTCTCCCGATGAACCCTCACTGATCAGTATCAAATCTGCAGGTCAGCCATGCTTTTGGAGAACTCCCTGACGATAAAGTCTTGTTTCACAAATCTGCTCAATATATGTTTCAGTTGATTCAGTGCACATTGTATGGGTATGGGTAGAAGAATGAACGAGAGGAACATTAACTGAGGGGCTTCTTCCATCAGCGTATATCAGGACTGTAAATATTAGTATGCTGCATGTCTAATTTCCCACCTTTTTTTCTCAGGTTGTATCCTGATTCATGGTCCCCGCACAGCAGAGTAGGAGCATAGGCAGTGTGAGCTGCTATTATGTGGAGCCCATGGTGCATTAACAACAGCAGCAGGCGTCGGCTCTCACATCTGATCACACTAAATCAGACAATTGTGGACGAGAGGTGAAGGGAGAGAGGGGGGAGGAGGAGGGGAGGGATGGTCTAGAGGGACCTGGGAGGGATGAGCTGACTGCCAATGTCTAGGCGTGACACGTACGCTAGTTGCAGGGACTAAATAAAAGTACCACACATTTGTAAAATATATACATACAAGTCCTTTGTCTTCTCCAGACATCAACGCTAAGTTCCCGTCACTTGCCGGGGGCATCTGTTTCACATATTGCAGTCAACACCTCGTCTCAATTACTTCCAGCGGGTAAATATATAAATAAAAGGAGAGGCGACATAATCAGAAATCAGTATGTGAGCCCCTGCCGTCCCTGAAGACCCAAGCTCTCAGATCTTCTTTGTCATTTCTGGGCTGGGAAGCCACTGGGCCCATGGAGGTCACAGAGCTCAGGCCTCATCAGCAGGGCTAATTTGATTGTGGCGGAACAATGGTTAGCGTAGCCGAGCCTGGCGCTGGCCTGCTGACGAGCTGCATATTAATGGCTGGTGGCCACTAGGCTAGCTTTGCCCCGCAGAGGAAGGGCACACTGAGGGTAGTGAGGGCTCAGCACCTCTACATATGTTTTTATTAAGAAAGAAAAAAAGATTTCTGCTTTGTTTACTTGTGACTCTATTGTCATTTAATCAGTGTGGAGCAAGTTGCTAGAACATTGTAATAAATGAGTACAACTTTAAAACCTCCACACCAAAAACATTGAGCTGCTCTTTAGCTGCTAAATGCTACAATCTATTCAAAAGTCAGATTGTCATTTGGTGCTGGTGAACAGTGGGTTAATAAGAGCTTCTTCACCTGAAACAACTTCCTGCTACTGCAGGAAACAAGGTAAGCAATGAGAAGCAAAACAGTTAAGTTGTGGGACTTGAGACCAAAATAAAGAGCTGAAAGATGTTAACATCGTCCTTTTACACATTTGTATGTATAATATGCGTTGGTGATTGGTGTGGAAATCATGCATTTATTACGAAACTCAGTTTTCTTAGATTCACACTACACTTTTATACCTTAATTAATGTACTGAATGCATTGATATGTTGAAAAGATTAATCACACACAGAGAGTTTCAAACCTTGTCCCACTCTGGTGAATGGAGCTATCTTTGTCTAGAATGTGACCAGATAAGGGATGTGTGTGAGGAAAGCTGCCTTCTTCGCTATTATAGAAGTGTTGTTCGGGAACTGTAATAACCCTAACCCTGAAAAGACACTGAGCTGAGATGTACTGAACAACAGGTGGTCATAAAGACCTTGAGGGTTATGGGCAGATAACTGCACCCATCCTTATTACTGACACCAAATAAGGACACCAAAGATGAAACCGTGGACACGCCTACCGCACCAACAAAGGCCGCCATTGGACAATGGCCTACACCGACCAATAAGAAGAAGGGACACTCCTATTTTGCTAGTGTGTATATATTGTATGTGAAAGCTGATTTGGGACCCTTCTCTGAAACCGTGACACAGTTAACTACCCTGATGGTCTGTGGAAGGCTGACAGTGAACGGACCTCATGAGTATAACTTTGTGTTTTTCTGCGCCTTTGAATTGAATTGAATAAATAAGCTGATTTTATTACCCAAAGATTCCTGGTCCGTCTTTTTGCAGATATTTATACTGGACACTGAACACTGCAATCCAGAATTCCTGTAATCGCAGTAAAGCCGCATTGGTCACACACACAACGTTGAACACAAACCGGCTGGTTCCTGAATGTATGAGCCCACAAGTGGCTAATGTTAGCAAATGTCCTACACAACATGTAAATGAGACAACTTTACAACTACCAGAAGGCATATTCCTCCTTTTATGGCAGAGGCTAGACAAATCCTTCCACCTCCGGCCCATGCTCCAAGCAAACTCGTTACTCCCATTCAACTCCCGGTAAAACCGAAAACAAGACGACGCCTCAAAATGTCGAAGGGACCGAGCGTTACTGGGATATGACTTGTTAATGTCATTATTAAGTGAGCATATCTGTGTTCACTGTCCACCACATCTCTGAATGTGGCAGACTAATGAACACAGCCCAGCACACCATCTTCTACTGAGAAGTGAGCATACTAATGGCTAGTGTAGCTTAGCGTAACCCTTAGTCCCACAGTGAAGCATACTAATGTTGCTGAAGCCGAATGTGGCCCTGCTGCACCAAAGAGCATACTAATTACCACGGCTGCCCTTCTCCGTGACCTTGGCAGGTCACTTAGCAGTGTGATCAGTCCCTGACTCCTAATAAAGACACTTTAACAGGGTGAGCCACAAGGGCAGAGAGCTTTTTTCCCTCTCTCCCTCCCTCACTTTCTATTCATCTTCATGGTGTATTTTTAGTTTAAGAGTAGTAGTAGCAGAAGCATATACTTGTAAAGAAGGCAACATTTCATTCGTGTGTATCACTATAATGCTTTGTCATTTATGTCTATAAGTCTGCTTTTATGTATCAAAAGTTATGTTCATTGTAAAGAATCGAACTCACTCCCGCAAAGACGAGACAGGCTGGAAACCTGTTGCCTTAGAGAGGTGTCCGAAGGTATATAGGGGACAGTAAGACAGTATACAAATACGCCAGAAACCTTCTGGAATACAAGTCATTTTAATATATTGAATAAAAGCACAACATATTGGATACCAGCAGCTTCAGTACAAACTGTCAGTGTCAACGTTAATCTCTTTTGAGCCATGTTTTTTTTACACAGCAACTAAAATAGTAAAAAAATACCAAAATGTACATAAATTAATCCTTGAGTTAAGTTAGCTTAACTGAACACTTATTTACTGAAAAATCCCGTGTTTGACTGGCGTGTAAATGACCCACATTTGTTCTTTATCATTGAAACTGCACTTTTATTTGAACACTGACCGTCTCTTCTGCTTATCCTCCCTTTTTATTTTTATTTATTCGTTTATATATTTATTTTTGTGTCACTCACTCTGTCTTTGAGTTACTAGAAAAGCTATACAAGTCTAATGTATTATTATTATTATTATTATTATTATTATTATTATTATTATTATTATACACTTTGGTCATATAAAGTTTTAAAATCATTTGCATGTTCTAATAAAGATAATGTATAGCTGGCTTAAAAGTATTTAGTAGTGAAGAAAGTATTTAGATATTTTTCTTTGGCAACAAAGAAATATGTCAAAGCTAAAAGTGCAAAAGAAGCAAAATGCAAAGGATGACAAATAAAAGTACAGTAATAATAATACAACAATACAAGTTTTGTATTATTATGTATTATATTATTGTGTTTGCATCACTGAGGCATCAATGTGTAAATTGTATTTTTCTGTTTGCTAATATGAACTACTTTATACACGGGTGGACAGGGAGCTCTATGTATGATATGTATATATATGTATGTATGACATGCTCTATAACATGTATTATAATTAAAAAACTGATCATGTTTTGTGAATCAAATCATACAATCTTAAAATAATAAAGTAGAATTATAAACTGCTATGAAATGGAAATACTCAAGTTAAGTACCTGACATATGTATAGTACTTGTGTAAATGTACATAATTACATTTCATCAGTAGAGCAAGAGTAGACTATTGTTTTTAATAAGGTAACAGGACAATGATGCTGTGAGCATCAGTGTATTTATGCGTAAATCTTTTTTTAATTGTATAGAAAGATGTACATAATGTACAGTTCAAATCTTGTCATTTGTACATGTAATTATTAGTATTACTTTGATTTTAAAACAGACATTTGATTTCAATCAATCCCATTTTTATTCTTCCCATTTCAATTTCACAACTTTCACTATGAGAAGTTCAAAACAAATGGGCTGCTTTGGCAGGTTTACCTTTGAATTAAAAATAAATGATTCCAAGTTGATGTTTCTTCATGTACTTTGTGTTTTCCCATAGAACTGTACATGTGTTGACTCACACAGATGACATAGATAGCATCCTGTCAGATATGGATGTACTGTTCCTATAAATAGCACATCAAACATTTTTCTTTTCATCCATCTCTTGCATCATTTCCATGTTTTCCTCTCTTCTACCTTGATCCCTCTCCGTTTCTATCCATCCCTCCTCTTCTCTCTCCCCCACCCTTTTCCATCCACCCTTCTCTCTAGTGATGCTGGACACACAGGTAGTGAAGCAGCAGGCGGTATGGTGAAGGATAATTACCTAGTGTTTGGAGCTCCCCAGGAGTCTGGGCCTTCCAGGGTGGGGGAGGGAGGGGGGCTAACACTACACTCCAACACTTAGCCAGTGCAAATGCATGCCTACATAAATGGGCTTTTGTTGCCACCTGAGAAAGAAACGTAAGAGGATGTAATATTCATCTCCCTTTTTACCCCTCATCTTTCATGCCGCCTAGTCTCAACCGTACCTTCCCCTTTACTTCCTTTTTTTTCCCTCTGCTGCTTCGCCCCACATTTACCTGCAAATCCTTCCTCAGACAGTTTTACATGGGACATTTTACACAATAAAACACATAAATAGTGTAGACATGGTTATGACGGATTAAGTTTATTTGTTTTTCTGAGTGCGACTGAGGTTTTGCTTTGTGTGTACTATGGGGAATATTATCCATAGCTGTCAAGAAATGCAGATGAGGTGATGAACAAATATTCATAGAAACACACACACAAACACACACACACACACACAAACACATATTGGCAGTCACCCACTTTTAAAAACCTTGCAACCTGAGTATGGTCAAACAAATCCCCCCGAAAAGCATTTTATTCAGTGATAACCAGCTAAATGAATGGTGGGGGGGCCTCTAACAAAACTCCCCACTAAACCACCAGTGAAAGAACTGCTCCTGACCCAGCTGAAGTGGAGTGAAGTGGGCCAACAGGAGCATCCGGTTGCCCAGTTGTCCAGGCTCCATTAGTCTACAAGAGCCATCAGCGGGGGATTAGGCAATAGTCCCTTTCAATCCTCATCCAGCGCAACATCCAAGATCCCCCACTTCCCCCCCCCCCAGCCCTTTCCAGCTCTCCGAGCCAGGCTCCGAGCCAGGCTCTCCTGGCTAGGCTGCGAGCTCGGCCGGAGCCCTTGTGTCTCTGGAGCCTCTGCCGCTCTCTGCTTTAGCCTCAGCTGCTGGAGATGTTGTCCCTAATTAACAAGGGATTAAACCATCATCTCAGCTTGTAATACAGCCTGGATGGGAATTCCAATATGGATGTTGGGGCGAAAAAAAGCGAGAGGAGGAGGTGGAGGGTGAGGGGATTGGACTGGGTAGAAAGAGAGAGAAACTAGTGGCGTTTAGCAGCTCAGTAAATTACTCTTGACCCGTAGGACTGAAGGGAGTCTATCGGCACGGCAAGCCGGCTGCCAATTACAACAGCTCAAGCCTGCCAAAAGTTTTATTGGGTGGAGGGCGGGGGCAAGTTGGAAGGTGATTGGTCTCCATATATGTGTGCGAGCTGAGCGTGTGTGTCTGTGCATGGGGGGGGGCTCATTTTTAATGGCCTTTCACCATATTACTTTCTGTCAGGATTGGAAGTGTTTGCATTCGGAAGGATATTGACATAATTATGATGAGAATATGGTGCAGGTTGAAAATAAAAATAGAAGTTTTTTTTCTGCAGCAGTACCCTATAAGCCACTGTATTCATTACATTGTTGGACAGTGGATTTTATTCAGCTTTGTGTCCCCTGTCTGCTAAGACATTTGTATCTGATTTTCTTTTCTTCTTCCTTTTATTATTACTATTTTAATCATAAGTATTACACTTGCTATACATACAATTGTAAGGAGGATCTGCAGACATATAGTGCATGTGGCTCTCCATTTTTTATTATAACATATTGTGAAATCTGATTTTAGAGCTACGACTACAAGTGCAGTCACTGTAGAGTTACACTCTTCAGCTGTCTCACATTGTGACAAACTTACTTCCACTTTGACTTAGTTTTACGTTACAACCAGCCAGTAAAGAAACAGATCAAACATGTAGGGAGCTCGAAAGAGGTGGTCAGTATAAGACGAACAAATGGGGATTAGAGTTAGACCATCTGACCTGTTAGTTCTGGTGTAGATATACTGCAGTGCAGGTGCACAATTTGCTTTTAGTCATATTTGGTCGAATAAGTTTCATTCACATATACTATGATGGGTATGATAAGAGCTGCAACTAGTGAATATTTATGTGACAATCTATTAATTACTTTCTCTATAAAAGGTCACAAAGAGAACAATGACATCACAGTTTCCAGTTCAAAACCCCTAAATATTCAATATACTATCATAATAAGGAATAAGGAAAGCAGCAAATCCTTAAGATAACTTTCCCCAGGTGCAATTTTTTTTTTGTTTTTTTTACATAAAGGCATATTACAAGACATGAAAGAACAGAGTACAGTACAGTAAAGGGGGGGATGTCTGACTTTCACAGACAGTAGCAATAAAATGTCAAGGCAGAAAGAATAACTAGCGGCAGATTATGACCATACAACAAATTGCTCTGGATAAGATTTGAATGTTGAATTGATCAAATCTACATTTATAAAAAGACCCTAAACTGAAGACATCTTTTGAGTTGAGACTTTTCCATTGGATCCCATACATGCATGCATAATAAATATCATTATTTATTGTATTCTACCGCACAACCCCCCTTTCTTATATATGTACATACGCTATATTGTTTTTTATTATTGTTTTAACCTAATTGTATATAGTAGTCTTTTTTTATATATTATATTTTATATTTCTTACTGGACAGCTGAGCTCTCAAACACATTTCATTGTACCGTTGACCCCGTGTTAACCTACATATGACAACTAAAACAAAACTTGAACTAAATATCTGCTTGTATAGTGATACTTTTGTTGTTTCCTTTTCTATATTATTTAGACTGTTGTGATGTGACATGCAGCTTGCCCTGGCGACTGCTCTGATTTACTGTCTGCAGAGGATGGACCTGAATGCAGCACTAACAGCAGCATGGAACACACCCAGGGCAGCGAGCCCAGTGTGTGTAAAACCAGAGTAACAGTCATTTGAGTTGTGGCTTTTGGGTTTAGCTCTTGTTTATTTGCAGAAACAACACCAGGGCCGCACACAGCACCCCCCCCCCCCCCCTGCACAGGTTGCATGAATGCAATTAAATAGATATGGCTTTTTATTTAGCAGCCGTATGTTCTTTAATATATTCATGTTAATGATTTGAAGATGTTGTTCTATGCCTCAAAGCTGTCATTATTCTTGGGCACAATGGACGTTTTATTATCACTGGCTCAAGAATCACACACACTTTTCCAGTACAAGTATCAGCACGGGTACTGGTATTACACCTTCCTTAAGAATGAACATTTACATGCACTCTAACTTTTTCTCATAGAAGTATGAATTATACAGAAGATTTTACATTTGAATTTATTTTTGTAATAATTCCTAGCCAACAATTTCTTAACTGTTTCAAATATAATTTGCTCTTACATTTCAACTCTGAATTGACAGTTCAGCCTTTTGCTTGTTTTACATTTGAACATGTAAATGTTGCTCAGTGTTAAAATGGCTGCCACGCTAGGCAATTTACTACACATTACTTAATCTTGGTACTGTAGCTAATAGATTAGTTAAAACTGATGAAATGCAGAGAATACAAATGAATCTTTATAGAGTTGAACATTTGCTACTTTGGGACACATATTTTAATAATATTGTGCTTTTAATTAACTTGTGTTTGCGACCCTGAATCACTACTAACAGTTGCTATTGTGTTCTTCACAAATATTAATGTCAGTTTTGGGGATTAATCTCAACCAATTCCTCACAGAGAACTGCCTGAGAACCCCCCCCAGGTTCACACGAGGTTAGGAGGCTGTTAGCATCCGAATCAATTCCAGCAGTTGGAGATAAGAAGTGTTAAGACATGAAATTTGAGGTGATGTGATCTGTGGTCTGTTCTCTGGCTCTCTTAACATCGGCGCTGCCCTCACAGCTGGGAGGGGTGTGTGTGTGTGTGTGTGTGTGTGTGGGGGGGGGGGGGTCCAGCCTGCCACTGTGTCTGCTGCTGATGTAAACTGATGCAACCTTCATTCAAGACAAAGCAACAACAAAACAAAAGTGTGTGTGATCAGTGTCCACTATGAAAAGCAATACACATGGAGCGTTTGGTGGCGAGTTGCACTGGGGTTTCATAAACCAGACCTAATAATTGATGACACTGTTGGATAACGATCAAGTGTGCGTGTTTGCGAGTGCTTCTGAAAGCAAAGGAGACGGGGGAAAGAGAGAGGCTGAGAAAGAAGCAGTGACAGTGAGGGGGAGAGTTGTGTGTGTGAGAGATAAACACAACGAAAGTGGAAGAGACAGTGTGGGTGAGCAAGAGTGTGTGTGTGTGTCGGGAAGAAGTTGGAAATTGATATAACTGAGGAAAAAAAAGAGAAATAGTGAGAGTCAGAGTAAGTGTAAGTGAGTAATGAGCTACAGATGCACATACATGTCAACAGAGATGCACTCAGACATACATGTTTAAATCCTGTCTCTTATACATTTTTTTCATATACAACATATTTGCAGTAGAACTGTAAATGCATGTCGGGAAAGTAATGCTGGCCAGATTACTTGTTTTATGATGAATAAAACTGTATATTAACATGCTAGTGGTACAAAGACACACGGGCACCAATAGTACCAAACCTAGAAACCTTCATACTGAATATGACTGGATTATAACACTTCTGGATTATAAAAACATGGTGTCTATTCATGGGCATTAGGGGTGCTGTATTTATTTATTTTTTAAAGAGAACTATTCACCTATTCACACTATGGACAGCTGTATTGTTATACATGCATTTGGTATGATATCAATATTATTATCGAGGACTAGGGAGTCTGCAACTTTGCTAACACAGCAAGTGCAACAACACAACACATAGCAATGCAGCTAACACTACTTACTAGTGTGTAGAGGTTGCTAAACACGGTTCCGTTACTACCCCGGCTCCGGTTCTGGCACGACACCGGCGCAAGCGAAACATTCTCCTCTCAGCGAAGAGGAAACACTCCACCAGTGCTCCGAGCTCCCAGTCGTGGCAGCTCGTCTAACTGAGCTAACAGCTATCTAGTTGACGGCAGCTACAGTTAGCAGCGGTTAAAGGTTAGCTTTGCTTTAGCAACACGTAAAGTTTTCTGTCCTTCAGGAAACTCCATAAATCACAGAGAGTCAAGGCCAATTAGCCAGATGACATCAGAGGGAAAAAAAGAAAAAGATTTTCTCCATAATAGTTGATCCAGTTCACTAAAATCATCTTAGTGCCAAAAGACCTTCAGCACCTGTTTGTACAACCCGCTCACTAAAGTTAGGCAGTTACAGTCTAACCTTGAGTCACAATTGTTCTATCTATTGAATTTCAATGTATATAAATGACAACCTTTAATGCACTGACATGAGATTGATTTTAAAATGTTCACTTCTCAAAAATGGAACAAATAAGCATATTTCCAACGTTGTTAAAATGTACTTTTATGGTTTCGGGTAAGGGTTTTGTTTCCTTATTATATATATATTATATATAATATTTAACCAATCATTATCTTACCTTAACCTGTACCAAGTGTTAAGCCAAAACCTACAACATGTGAGATGCTAAACTCTGGTCTCCATTGTCAAAGTTTTGTACAGCCAGCCAAACACGAATGGCTACGTCTCCTCCAAAATGTATTAATGTATAAAAAAATATTTTACGGGAAAAAGAGTTGTCATATTCATATATGATCATGTAATTCATCTATGCCATGTCGGGCCTGACACCAATGTTAATGCATTTATGTACGTGTGTGTACGCCATTGTTTTCTGCTCAGTGATGCATTGTGGATTGATGTGTTCCTGACAAAGTGCAATGACAATTAAAGAGTAACTGACCTGCTATTTCCCTTCATTACCTCCCATGCTGTGTGTGCGTGTATCTGTATATGTGTGTGTGTGTGTGTGTGTGTGTGTGTGTGTGTGTGTGTGTGTGTGTGTGTCTGTCGGTTTAGATGTTGACAGGAAGCAAAAGAAAGAGAGTCAGCATTTCTAGGAACATATGCAGACAGACATACATATGATATATGATGCAAAAATATACAAACACACCAAAAAAGGGACTCATTTGCATTATGCACACACATGCACGCGCACACAGACACAGACACACACAGACACACACACACACACACACACACACACACACACACACACACACACACACACACACATTACAGTTACTGACAATTCTTGGTGGCTGATCGGTGGGGATGCCTTGCATGGTAAACACATCCAGCAGGTTTACACTGCATGCCTATGGCAGATATTATTCCTGTAAACATATATTCAAAACAGCATCTTATCATGCCATCCTCTTTGTATATGCTGCATTTTTATTATGTTTCCTTCCACCCTCCATTTTTGCTTTTTCTTTCTTTTGATTTTTTTTTCCTTTTTCAAATCTCTTTCTCTCTGATTTTGTATCTTTCTCTCCCCCCACCCCCCCTTTTTTTCCTCTTGCTGCCTCCCAGCACACACATAAGGATACAAACATGGCCATTTTTTTCTCCTCCTGCACAAGGCCCACCCCACAGCCATTTGCATAACAATCTCCACTTGTTTTTCTGCATAGATGGAATTCACAGCATGGTGCCGGGATGACTGAGACAGGGGTCATTGCTATGTATATCAGAGATGGAGAGGGATGTAGAGGGAGAGCGTTTATGGTAGTGTGAGGGAGAGGGAGGAGGGAGTTTGGAGTAGAAACACATCACTGCACATCCAGATGCACAAACACTTCTATAAAGAGACTCATTGGCATATGCACTGACTGATGGAGAATGGTGAAAAAAAAAACCCTGTAAAAAAGAAATAGAGACAGGATGCAGATGAAAGCGTCTGCATGCTTACCATCTGTTTAATGTAAAGCTAAAGACAAGAAGGGAAGTACTGAAGTAATCATTCACAACCTTTGTTAGTCACATTTCTATCTGCAACTCAGAAATGCATGTTCAACATAATATTTACAATTATGAATTGACGCCATAAAAAACCTTGTTCTGTATTATCTTTTCATTTCATCCCTCACTGTATACGTTTCATTTCCTGTTGTTGATGTACTTCTGATGTCAAATGCACACATGTACCAGTGTAACCTGAGGCCACTTGGTTAAAAGCCATATTAACTGACAATGTTTACAATCTAATGCAACAAGCCAAGCGATATTAAATATTCCCCAAAATACGTTTGTCAATATTCTCGGTCTACATTGGTAACGCTGCGTTGTTCCTGCATTCCAGAGGTTTCTGAAGCTGGTTAAAAGCAGTTGACGGTGTAGAAACAGACGGGAGCATGACATGACTGTAAAAACTATCATTGGTCATGGTGAATGTAATGTTGGCTGAATAAATATAAATAATTCAGAGTAGGGTAGTTTTAAGTCTATGACTCGCATTGGAATTGAATATTTGATGGAATGTTACACCACCCTTTCTCTCTTTTTTAGTTGCATTTATCATGCAGTCAACAAGAATATAGCTGGTATTGATTTTGATTGCTTCCCATGCATCAATAGTGTCTGAACATGTCAATTCTGTAATACATCCCTCTAGTCATACTTTTTTTGAGCAGCAACATTTCCTGCCTGCTCCAATTGTTTTTTTTTGTTGTTTTTTTTATTGCAGCTGATTTCCTATTATTTATACATTATATTATAAATATTTTAGATTGTTGTTAATGTCACTTTATTAGTCTGTAATTCTAATAGCAACTTGATATATAAACATCTCACCAAATTTAACAAACCTTTATTTATTTTTATTATATATTTTATTTTGAATCGTTTTATTAATTTATTGCCAGACATTTATTAACGACATCAGAACTCACCTTTCTGTGCATCGCTGTACTGCTACCATATAACTGATACAATAATGAATGACATTCACAAGCAAACTAATCAGTTTGACAAGCTGTGGCTTAATATGCCTTGTGTGTCATTTTTTCATCACCCATACCATAACTCAAACCCTGATCCACTCGCCTCGGGGGGTCGGGGTGGGGGAGGGGTTGGTCGCTCATTTCTTTTTTTGTCCTTAACATTTACTTTGTCAACAGTCAGACAGTCAGCAGGTGTGTTGCTCACTCCCGTGGATGTATAAGGACAACGCTCGCTCCTCACACTTTGTACACTGTTAAGTTGACTGGCTCGGTTTGTAGCCATGGTAACGCAGCGGCATTGAACGCCAGTGTTCTGTTGATATGCAGCAGCGGTAAATCAGTAAATTGTATTTGTGTAGATCAAATTTGGACATATTTGGATAATTAGATAATTAGCATATTTGCATGAAATTGCATTTGTTGAGTGTTGAATAGGCCTGGAGGATACATAAAACATATCTATGTCAGCCTATACTTAAGACATAATGATAATATAATGTATAATCTTTTCAGGGGCGTTATTGAAATATTGCATAGCAACCTCTGCTGCACCAGGACCATCTCCCTCGTCAGCTGACAGGACTGCTGCTGAAGAACATCGTCAGAGGCTTCATGGCTTCTACCACTGCATTTGTGTTGCTTTGATATTTTTATTCTTTTTTTTATTCATTGCAATTGTTAATTGTTTCTTAAATGATCCAATTTAAATATACAGTATATTTAAATATAGATTGTTTTCAAATGAAGTTATAGATTTGTTGTGAATTAATTTTTCCTTCTCTATGGTGTGTCTGTGTGTGTGTGTGTGTGCGTGTGTGTATGTGTGTGTGTGTGTGTGTGTGTGTGTGTGTGTGTGTGTGTGTGTACAATCAGTTAAGCGCAGAACAATCTATGCAAAAACAACACAGAAAAGATTGTACATTTTTTTTTATACATAAAGCAATCGGTGACCACAAGCAAAGTGTAATGCATTATAACAGGAATTATGTGTTATGTATATAATTATTATAACTATTGGAACACTATGATCTTTTAAAATGATGTAGTATCCTTGACATTTTAAAATACTTTATAATATGTTACGATTATAGTTAAAAAAGTATTCATATATATCTAATATCTATATAATTAAACAAAAACAAATTCTAAAGATGTATGAGTATGTTTATAATGTATTATAGACATGGCTGTCATAGAAAGGGTTACCAAAATGTTAAAATGATAACACGAACCACTAACTAGATCAGAGCTTCATATCTCACTCTTTCACTTTACATCCTAATATCACACGTTTTGCAGAAAACCTGACAACTCTGCATAGAGTACATCTGACGGGTAACATTGTGTGTCAAATATTGCTTTAAATATTTGGTTTGGATATATCCTTACCATCCATGTTAACTACCGTACGCTGCCATTTTGGCCAGGTCTCTCCAGTTTAATACTTTGTTTCTCTTGATCTATGAAATTTGAAAAATGAAAGTTAAATTGGGAAGTACGGATGTGTGTTTGTGTTCGCACATGGTCCTAAATGTGAGTGTGTGTGTGTTGTCATTTTGATGTAAATGAGTCCTTGCTGCAGTGCAGAGTGTGAAGGCTGGTTTCTGTTTCTCTAAAAAGACGATGAGGGGAACAGAAAACACGTCAAATACACATGCAGATGTAGACCCATGTGTACAGATACATACAGGTTCTGGATGGAGATACATATTCTGAGTTAGAGGTGATGTGCGGACACATGCACAACAGTGGTGACACAAACAGTAACACAAAAATACTGACAGGGTGAAAAAGTAGAAAGAATGACAGCAGTGAGGAAAAACAAACAAGACAGATGGCGTGGGCGATCAAGGCGAGTTGGAGTCATTTGTTATCCTTTATTCAGGTACTCTCCCTGAGATCAACATTCATTCTTTTAAGAAAGACCTGAGAACCCCAAAAGTGACAAAGAAAATCTAAACATATAGTTCAGTGCCACATTCCAGCCCTCACTGAGTTATTTATCAAAAAAAAAAGTGAGAGTAGAAATCGTGAGACACCTGAATTTACTCTAAATCACTGAACTCTGTTATTAAAAGTACCATGTGTGTAGGATACGGAGTAAGGCCGGGTAACTCTATCTACAGGTTGAATAGAAGAAGTAGATGTAAACAAAGGAAATCATTGATCTACTGAGGCTTAAACTAAGGTATCATAACGGAGCTGAATGTGTACAGAAGCTTATAGCATTGGTTACATTTTGCATAAATTAAGCCAGCACACAAAGACACAAATAATCATCAGCTGACCTCTCCAACACATTCTCATTACAAAGACATATCTTTAGATTTATTGTGGCCTTTACATTCTGAGAATATCATTATCTTCAATATATCACTAAGTCAACAATAAATAAATTGGCTAAGAAATCAGAAAGAAATGACAGTAAAACTCAGATGCCTCAGAATCATGACGTTTAATACTAATCCAGTGATAATTGTCTCTGCAGCCAAGAATACATTGCAAAGGGACTGGTAATAGCTCATTTGGCATACTTTTAATGTTGCCAAAATAATGGGCTCCAGTTGTAGCCCACAGTGTAACTGGGACAAAGCACTTCTCTTGATTTTGTCTGAGGAAGGGGCCCACATTGTCAGACTATGAAAGTCCCTGCTCTATGGTATGTGTGCTATATACCTGCCTTTCAGACTACGTTTGCTCCAGAATGCCTTGCTTACCCTGATATTCTTACCCTTTCTTAACCAATCTCATTCCTCATGCCAAAACCTAAACCCCAACCAACCAAGGCAACAAGTACATGCCAATCAAAGCAGAGTAGGGCGGGTCATGCTTTCTCCATGTAGGAGGAAACGGGCTGTCAGACATATAGGCTTTTGGTCCAATAGGACATTTTTCAGACTATTGGGGTTTCAAAATAATGGGCCTTCAGAACAATGGGCAGTCCCCTCACTGGCCATTTGCTGGAATGCATCACAGGCCTTAGAAGCAACCCTCATCATGACCATCACTCAACCATGTTATTCAATTACAGCTATCAATGCTGATAACTGCTTGCTGATGACACTAGTTGAACATGTATGCACTCTATTTTATATGAACTGAATCATTAGCTAACCAAAGTACAGTATAGCACAGTATAACACTTGACATTATGTCTCACTCTGTTCTATGATAACCTAAAAGTCAACTATATTTGCTAGGATACTTAACTTAAACTGTCTGTTTATGTTGAACCTAATTTTACCAGTCAGCTTCTTCACACTATCAAAATAGATTTCAAAAGCTACTGGGAGTATCTGTGTAAGGCTGGAATTATGATTCTCGAGTTGCGCAATAAAGAGTGTCGATGCGAGCCAATGTGTGAAGTGTCAAATTGATTGATCAAACCCCTGTTAGGAAGCTTGTTGAAATGAAATATTAAAAAAACCGATATGTTAGTATCAGGGCCAAACTGGGCTTTGGCTAAAATAAAGCAGATCAAAATCAGATCCTTTTTTTACTTTACTCGAGTATGTTTTGTCCACCTAAGCCTGCTGTTACAGTGCTGCTCTACTTTATGACATTGCAGCATTTCACTGCATATGAAAATGAAAATTAGAGTGTGTGCAATCGACTCTGGTCAGACACCCAGGCAGGCATATTTGCTTAGCTCAGATGGTAATGAATCTGTTATATCTCTTCTTTCTTTCTCATTAGCAATCAGTACAACACTTTCACATAACAGTATTTCATTTTTAACAGGTGCTGACCGTAACTTTCAGAGTAGCAGAGCAGACCAGCGCTTGCTAATTAGCATCAATTCATTGAGTAAATTGATGACAGGCCAATAAAGACACTAGGAAGCATCGCTCTGTAACACCACTGTACAACCGGGAGTGTTTTTGTAGGCCTTGCCCCCAACAACTCCAAGACAGTGATATATCTTCTCTCTAGCTGTTCGCTTTATGTCAATTCCAGAAGTCACATTCTTCGAGTTAAACTTTCATTCATATATCAATAATTTAAGTTTAGAAATGTCACAGCTGTGAAAGAGGCAGGTTGTGCTGAATTTAGAAGGTTAGACATGTTATTTCAATGTTTTAGAAACATTTTTATATCACAGTTAGGTAAATAAAGTACCAGATTGGACAGAATCATACCTGTCAACCCTCGCATTTTTCCCGGGATTATCCCGTATTTTTCCTTCTATCCCGCTGTCCTTCCGTTTAAATATTTTCCCGTAATTATCCCGTAATTTTAACCTTTAAAAATAAAAATAGGCATAATTAAAAAAAATGTACAGTGGTAAAGTGGCCTCCGGTAGAGCAGGTGGCAATATTATGTTTAATCTTAGCTGAAAAACGTTATCTGCCAGTAAACACACAGAAGAAGAAAACAGGAACAATAACACAGAAGAAGAAGACGAAAGCATATGGATGAGAGTCACAGTAAACGTGAGATGGATGGAGACGCAGTTGTACCTGCCAAAAATGTTAAAACTTTATGCAAGTACCTGACAAATGTAAGGAGACCTTCCCTTATTTAATAAAAAGCAGAGTCGGGCAAATTCATGCTTTTTGTAAAGTGTGCCATTCAGATGTTAGCATCGCACACGGCGGAATAAGCGATGTTCGCCAGCATGAACAATCGTCCAAGCACAAGCACGCCAAGAGGCACAAAAACATACACTGTCAATGACTTCATGTGTGACAAGAACTGTTTCAGAGACCAAAGCTGAGGGAAAGATGTCGATGCTTTGCCCCAAAAATAATGTAGCCTTCAGCTTCTGCGATGATTTCAGTCGCAGTGTAGCGGACATGTTCCCTGACTCTGCCATCGCAAGGAAGTCCTCGTCGGGGAAAAAACAAAAGTCACACAACTCAAAAAAACACAACAAATAAATATTGTATGGTTAGAAATATTGTTGTTTTATTTACAGTGACAAAGGCTGGGGGCCCTGTTCCCGCCAGAAAATGTCCCTTATTTTGAAATTCCAATGTTGACAGGTATGGACAGAATTAAAGAATCCAGATCCCAAAAAACTTCACCCTACTGTAAACATTACAAGTGTAAAAGAAACCAGCCACAAGAACATATTCAAATAA